>NC_133618.1:645020890-645320890 GCF_048593235.1 Sminthopsis crassicaudata
TGAGAACTATCTGTTCATGTCCTTTGAACAATAATCAATAGGGAAATGGATCTTATTCTTTTAAATCTGAATTAGTTCTTCATATATGATGGAAATTCAAATTTTATCAGAGAAACTTATTTCAAGAATTTTTCCCAAGCTAATTATTTCCCTTCAAATTTTAATTATATTAGCTTTATATGTGCAAAAATCTTTAAAATGCTTTATAATCAAAATTGTTCATTTTATCTTCTGTGATCACCATTATACCTTTTGGTCATTTAGTCTTTCTCTATTTATGGTTCTGAAAGATGTTCCCTCTTTCTTTAATTAATTTATTATCTCACCATTTTTTGGTCCAAGTAATGTATTAAATTGTTAAATATCTTGTGAAAATTTGAGCTATGGATCTATGAGATTTCTGCAGGGCTGCTTTCCAGTTTTCCAAGCAGTTTTTGTCACCTGTTAAGATGTTTTCGTTTGTCAAACATGAGGTTATTCAGTTCAATAGATTTTTATTACCTTTCTAAACTATAGCATTGATTGCCTTCTCTATTTTTTAATGATTGCTAAAATTTCCGTGATTGTTGCTTTGTTGCAAAATTTGATATATAGTACTATTTGTCCCCCTTCCTTCATACATTTTCCCCCATTATTTCCCTTGAGATTATTAACCTTTTTCTAATTAAATTTTATGATACATTTTTATAACTTTCTGAAGTAAACTTTTAGTAGTTAGATTGATATAATGCTGTATAATTTATGTAGTATTGTCATTTTTATTGCATTAGCTTAACTTACCTATGAGGTGCAGTTTTTAAAACATAGACCAATGAACTTGAATCTGAATCATGAAAATTTATTTATTTATAAAATATCATTTGTGAATATGTAGAAAGAGAAATAATTATCATAATTTCATGTAGTCAGGATAGATTATTTCTATTTCCTTTTTTTGGACAGAATTATTATATTTATAGATCAAGATTATATTTTACAAAAAAGTTGTTAAGAGGTATTTTTGTAAATAAGATAGAGGGATGAGGAGAACAAAATATAGAATTAATGAATTTAGAACAATTTAAAGGGTTATACAAAGCATCATTAATGCATACATATCAACTTGAAAAAAAAAGCTTTCTACTGATTGATAAAAGTTGGTGATACAATAAAACATTTCCCCAAACTCCCAAAATATCTTATGAGATATGTTCATCCTAAATGATGTGAACAGTTTATTTATTGGTAATTAAGAAGGAACATATGTCCTTTGATTTTACAGTATAGTAATAATACTGTTGTATATGATCAGAGTTTTGTTGCTTCACTTGACTGATTTGATTTCCATTGTTACAGTTATTGTGTATATTTTTTTAGCTCTCTGTGTATCACTGTAAATCGCATCATATATTCTTCCTCATTTTTTCTGAATTATTCATACTAAGCATTTCTTATTATGCCATACTTTTTTCATAAGCTCCTTGACCATTTGAACAAATAAGCAAGTAATAAAATAAGATGATAAGCTTCAAAGCTAAACTCCAGACTTCATAATATGAGCTTTTTTTTATGGATCAGCATATATATCTTTGTTTCAGACAAATGTCAAGTTACTCAAGACAAATGTATTTTTTAACTCTTTTGCTAGCAAATAATGAGAAAAAAATGCTGAAAACTGAATCATGGTCTGAGAACATGGAAATTTTATTCTATTATATTCATAGCATGCATAGATGGCTAGAATAGCAGAAATACCAGCTTCCTTTTAATACAGCCTTAATAATCACCAAAGAAATATAGATTTAAAGATTGTGGCAGATCAGGTCAACCCTCTCAATTTCTATAAAAGAGGAAAATGAGACTCTAAAAGATCAAATACCTTGGCTGAGATTATACAGGGATCTTTTTCATGTGGTTTTGAGCAAAACCCTGCAGTTATGTCCTTCTATACTATTTTTGTTTACATTGGAATACAGTTCTGGACATTAGCAATCCATCATGATCCCTGAAGAAAGTTTATTGTACTGACTAACCTTTACCTAGATATAGTTTTATGGCTGTGTTTCCTTCTCACCTTTCTCTCCTTAATCATATTTTAGTCAAGGTTCAGCTCAAATGACACCTTCTATCTAAAAGTTTTATTGATCCTCCAAAAAATATTGTCTTCTCTCTCCCCATCAAAAGTTCTCATAATTATATATATACACAAATGAATGATTATGCTGTGTTAAATGACTTGCAAAACACATACACACACACACACACATTAAAATTTAAGTCAGCAGCCTGTGACATGGCAAGAGCTGTAGATTTTCTTTAAATCAATTTAATCCAGTATAATTCAGGACCCAAGTCTAAGCATTTGCATAAGACTCTCCTTATTGCTGGAGAAGTGATCGTTCCATATTTCATTCCTATGTGCGGCACAGAGTTAGTGAAAGTTTGAAACAGAAAGATTATTTTCTGAATTTTCGCTTAAAGAGAAAGCATATATAATTTTAGACACTCTTTTATGAAAGAAGTAAAGAATGGGGGGAAGAAAGGAGCAAGTATTCCTTCAGGATTTCTCCAGATAGAAATCAAAATATAAAAGAACGAACACTGCAGAAGTATTCCTGCTTGTCAAACAAGAATTTCTCCTTCTCTATTTGTCTCTGACTTTCTCTTTTTCTATTTTAAACTGAGAATGTCGGTGTCAGTGAGAAAGATGTTTCATTATTTGTGTTGCCTATTCTATCTTAATCTGTATAATTTCACTAATTCCTTCACTAATATTGGTTTGGATAAATATTTTATTTTCTAGTCATTATGGTTCTAGCAGTTATGTAATTAGCATTTAGTGAAAAAGGAGACAATTCTTTCTATATGATTTTAAAATAGATTCAAATAAAAGGTCAGAAAGTGACAAAACAAAATCATCTATCTATATAGCTATCTTATCATCTGTTTATCTTCTATCATCTATCATTTATCTATCCATCTATCTATCATCTGTGTATCTATCTATTTCTCTATCCATCCATCTCATTATCTATTCTCTCTCTCTTTTAAACTGTAGGGACATAAACATCACATCTCTAAAGAGAGAAAAAATAGCCCCATGTACCTACTTTTTTGCTCCCTCTTTTGTGAGGAATCAAAGAATTCCTTCAAGAGAATAGATGAAATTATAGAAATATCTATGTATGTTTCTCTCCTAAAACTATTTTGACACTCATGTAGACATACATATAGCTTACAATGACATCACTCCCACATACATGTATGTGTACACAGAATCACACCTATATTATAATTATCCTTAGGGTAGTTAGCATGATGAGCTGTTAAAAAGTAAATTACTAGCAATTTGGCATTTGGACTGCTCTATCTCCATAAAATCTGTAATTTCTGTACTACAGGGAAATCCCTAGATAACAAATCTTCATCTACCACTAGAAACTATCACCTCCTCTGTAACATTATGAAGTTACAATTTCCTAGACCATTGAAAAATTAAATGAATTATTCAGAGCTAAATTATCAAAATGTGTTAGAAACAGGACTTGACCCTAAGCTAATATCTCTCCTATATAAACTACTAAAAATCATATACAAACTCATTGAAGATATCTTCTCCCTCATCCCCCAAGAAAATATGGGTTAAGTGGCTTGCTCAGGGTCACAGAGTTAGTAAGAGTTATATGTCTAAAATCAGATTTAAACTCAGGTCTTCCTTACTTCAGGGTCATATTCTATCAACAATGCCATATAACTGCTGCAGAGGATGTCTTTAATAAAAGTATATGAAAGGAACAGACAAAATTTTATAAACATGTATGAAACATTATTCTTTAAAATACCCCTCCTTTATAACTTCTGATTTAAACATATAGACATTATAAGATCCTTCTGGGTTTATTGTTTGCTGACTAAAAATATGAATTTAATGCCATACAGCAGAATATGACCTAAAATATTTTGCTCTAACAAAATGCCCCCATGCATGTGTTAAGATTATACGAATTCCTTAAAAAAGATTATAGATGACTTTATTTTTTTGATTATTAATATCAAGTAGTAAATCTCTGCTCACCAAAAGTACTTGACATTCACAGAAATTTGTACAAATCAGAAAAGGATTCCATAGAGAAGGCATTATGTCCTTGATGTTGATGATGTCAAGTATCCAAACAAGGGAGAATCTCCAAAATGAGGCCCATAATCACATGCTTCCATCTAACTAAACACATTGTAAAAGCTAAATGATTAGAAAACATTGTATCTTCAGATTATGTTATTTATTTTGTTGGACAACCAAGAGAAGTTATATTCCAACAGAAACAGTGTGCTTAAACATTGTGAATGCACTATTAACTTGGCATTTATTTGAATTGTGTTTCAGAATAAATTTAATAGGTGGTTCTTGAAATTGAAGGAATCAGATAAAAGAGGCAGAGATAAGAAGAAAGTTAATTTCTGGACTGTCATCTATAGACTGGCATGAAGATGGGATATCATGTAACCACTTTAAAAATGGAGGAAGAACAAATTTGTTGGAGTATAGAACATTTAAAGGGGATTAACATAGCAAGACTTATATAATAAGGCTAGAATAAAATTGTTGAGTTGAAGAAAACCAATAGGATCTTATCCAAGAGACAATAGAGAGCTTTTAGACCAACTTAGGAAGGAGAATGGCATGGTCCAACTTAAACTTTAATAATATTAGTTTTAGAGCTCCACTGAGGATGAATTAGAGGAGTATGCTATTTCAGACCATAGAATGATTAAGAAAATATGTCCATAGTCTAAGGAAAACAGAGGATGACATTCCAATAGAAGATTGAATATTTAGACTAAATAATTTCTGGGGAAAATGAAAACAATTTGTCAACTGGTTTGGATATGTGAGTGATGAAGAGGGAAATGTATAGGAGGGCACTTGCCTTTTGAACTTGTGTAATTAGATGTTGCTGCTCTCTGGGATGTCTGGATGAAAGAAGCATTTGAAAGAAAGAGAAAAATTACTTATGCTCACAGGGCTAGAAAACGGTGCATACTCTTTGATCCGGCATTGATTTTATTGTGTACATTAGATCAAAGAGATAGTCAAAAAGGGGGAAATACCCATATGTGCAAAATGTTTGTAACAGCTGTTTTTATAAAGGCAAAAAAATGGAAATTGAGTGGATGCCCATCAGTTGGGGTAATGGCTAAATAATTTATGTTATATGAATATAATGGAATATTATTTTTCTATAAGAAATGATGAGCGAGCAGGGTGATTTCAGAAATGCCTGGAAAGACTTACAATGAATTGATTTTAAATTAAGTGAATAGAACCAAGAAAAACAATAAGACTATGTTATGATCAACTGTGATGGAGTTGGCTCTTTTCAACAATGAGGGGATTCAAGATAATTCCAATAAAGTTAGGATAGAAAGAGCCATCCAATTCTAGTAAAAGAACTAATATTTATTTTGTTTTTGTTGTTCTTTGCTTGTTTTTTTCTTCCATTTTCGATCTGATTTTTCTTGTGCAGCATAACAATTATGGAAATATGTTTAAAAGAATTGCACATGTTTAACCTATATTGGATTGATTGCTGTCTAAAAGAGGGAGTGAGGGGCAGAGAGGGAGAAAAAATTGGAACACAAGGTTTTGTGAAGATGAATTTTGAAAACTGTCTTTGCATGTATTTGGTAAAAATAAAGCTAGAAAAAAAGAAAAGAAGTTCTGCTTTGGATATGTTGATTTTGAAATGATTGTGAGATATGAAGTTGGAAATGTCCAACAGGTAACAGTTGTTGATTAAGGATTAGAATTGAGGAGAAAGAAAGAAAAGAAAGAAACCATCCTTTATTGAGCAATTACTATGTGTCAAGAACTTGTTATATGTTTTACAAATATCATCTCTCTTATTCCTCACATAAGAACCTGGAAGATAAGTGTTATTATTATCCACTTTTTACGATGAAGAAACTGAGACAGATGATAGTTAAGTTTTGTGTCTAAATTTAATGTCTAAATTCAGATTGACCTCAGGAGTTTATAACTTTAGGTTTGGAAATTATTCACAGGCTTCTTATGTTTAAAAGCATGGAGGTTTATGGGATTACCAAGAGGGAATGCAAAGCACAGGAAAAAAAAGAAAAATTCCCAAGGGAGTGACCTGAGGTATATCTATGGATTGAGATATAGGTAATGATCTGGCAAAGGATAAATAATAACAATAGCACAGGTAAAAAGAAAAGTAGGAGAAAGTAATATCATGAAAACTCAGAAAAGAGAGGGTATTTATGAAGAGGCACTAGTCAACAATGAAAGTATTCAAATGGAGGAGGCTTGAAAATATTTAATCATTATTATTATTGGAGAGAATAGATTTTAAATGACAGTGGGAAAAAATTAATGTACTCTAGGAGTTTGGTTGTGAAACAAAAAGAGACAAAGAATAATAACTTAAGGAGATTTAAGGGTAAAGTAAATACTTTTTACAGATCTTGGAGAAATTGTTTTAGATAATAGGTATTGGATAGAGATTAAAAATGAGAGAGAATGGGGATGATTGCTTCGGCTGGTGTGTAAGGAGTCAAGATGCAAAAGTAGAACAGAAGGACATTAAAGGAGAAAGTAGAGTGTTCGTTTGTTCTTGGCAAATTGAAGGGCTACCTCTTCAAAAGAAAGTGGGGCAAAGGAAGTACTGGGGATGATGCCAAGGACTTTTTAGGTGTAGAATAGAAGAAAAGAGAGAATTCAGGTGAACATGATCTTTCTTCTCAGTGAAATAAGAAATGAGTCTTCTTAGTAGAGAGCGCCTATAGAGGTTTAAAGAAAAAAGGAATTCCATTTCTAATTAGAACTATCTGAAAATAGCATGAGATTCCTTGTAAAATTATTGCCCTTCATTTTCAAAGAGGATCATAATGACATCACTATGTTAGACTTGAGTTACAGTGTGTCTGACTGTGGATGATAAGACTAATAAGATCACAGAATACTCTATTAAGGGTCAGGCATGACCTGTCCATATGAACATTTGGGGTAGACCTTTTAAATTTGTGTATCTCATGTTTCCTTTGAGTTACTTCAAACCTGCTTTACTCATATAGCACAGTGTTTTCTGAAATGAGGGCATCATGTCATGCTAGGAAGTCTTGTGCCGGTGTCTCCTATGTCATGCAATCAGTTCTAAAGTTCTTGAAAGAGACCTTGTGGGTGTCGTTTTATATAACTTTTTCTGAGTACCATGCCAGTACTTCCTCTGTGTAAGTTCTCCATAAAATACTCTTTTTGGTCAGCATACATTCGGTGTTCAACAAGTTCAATAAATGTGGCCAGCCCTTTGGAGTTGTCCTCTGTTGAGTTGAGTTGGAATGATTGGCAGTTTGATCCAAGAAAGGACTTCAATGTCTGGTATTTTATTCTCCCAGATAATCTATAGAATCTTCCCTAGATAATTCAAATGGGAGCCTGGTGCTGATATACTGCCTAGGTTTCACAAGTATACGACAATGAGGTCAACCCAATGACTCTATTAATGAAAACTCTATCAAGAATTTTGCCAACAATGAGTAAGAGTAATAGACACTGAGTAAGGAACAGTAAGCTTGACTAACCAAAGACTAAGCACTCCACAATTCCCTCTTCATCTACTTTCATGGCTATTGGAACAAGTCATATGCCCCTTTCACCAGAGGACATTGTCACATGCTTAGAGTAGACACCCCCTAACTCATCAATAAGTTTGAAACCTATTAGTTACTCTCAGCCTGTTTTAGCCTGTCTGCTAAAATAGTTCACTGAGGTGTGGTCACTGTGCATGCTACAGTTTCTTGGAACCCCAAGTGAGAGTTAGATAAGTCAGGTGTGTAGCGAGCTATCGTCTCCAGAAGCTGCCGGATCGCTCTCTGGGAAGAGATCTGCTGTGTCTACTCAAATCTCTCACACAGATTCTTCTTCCTGTAACGAACCATTGTCTCCAGGCAGTTGCTGTTAACTCTTGTCCAGAGAAGTGACTTCCCTTCCTGCAGAGAGCCCCGTCAGGCCTGATGTAATGCAGAGACTTCTTCTTGAATCTTGGCTCTGAATCTCCTCCAGCTCTTGTCCTTCCCCAGGCAGACTGCTCTCCAGGCCCACTGTTGCCTCTTTTATCCTCCGAGAGAATGGGCGTGGGATAATGCAAGGGCTTCTGGGAAGAACCACTTCAGCCAATGAGCTTGCTCCTTCTATCAAGTCAACCTGAGTTCTCACCTTGTAATTGTCCAGACAACCTGAATTCTCACCTTGTCATTGTCAGACAACTTGAGTTCTCACCTAGTAATCCTAACACAGGTGGACACCAAGGACAGGAAAAAGCCTTTAAAGGGCTCAGCAGCCTTCATACCAGAGGTATTACACCCTGGTTACACACACACATCATAAAGTAGTGAGTTCCTTAATGGTGGAGACAATTCCCCTGCCAGAAAGGGAAAGTAGTTGATTTATAATACTTCTGAGTTCCCTTCCAAAGAGGAGATTTTATAATTCTATAGGAAAGTTTAGTACAAAATACTGGAAATAGTTCTATCCTTTTGGGTGGTGCTGTGGTATTGTTGTTGTGTTTAGCCATGGAGCCAAGGGCCATAGTTCATCAATGCAGTACATATTAAGTTTTCTTAGTGAGGATGCTGAAATGTTTCTTCAATGGTTTAGGGCAGTTGGAAGTTAAATGATTAGTCCAGAATCACACAGCTGGTAAGGATGTGATTCTGGATTTAAATTCTCGTCTTCCCATTGCTGTATTCACTTAGCCATGTACCTGCACTTGCATGATATTGTGGAAATAATTCTGACATAAAAAAATAAAAGAAAAAAACTCTGAATTTTATTCTTGGTATTGAGAATAAATAATACTGAATTAAGTAATTTAATTTCACTTTGTTTCAAGTGGAATAAATAATAATATGTTACTTGTCTCAGAATTTCATTGTGACATTTTGCAAAATTTAAAGTAATATATAAATACAAACTATCATGAGTAATACAGTTCTCCTCATAGAGAGGGGTCTTTGCTATATGGCTAGTTTGACTAACAAGGAACCCATTTCTTCCCCTACCATGTAGGTGGGGTAACCTCTTTTCACTGGCAGCTTGCATCTTTTAAAATGGTGAGACAGAGCCAATAGAAGTTTTCATCTGCCCTTTCCACCACTCTTTTTTGTTCTTTTGTCTGTCGCATCCAAAGACAAAGGTGTGTTATTATATTTCCATCACAGACTGCATTTCCCTCCTCTATTTTTTACAAGACCCTAAGATATGGTACTTGGACTATTTGTTTCTGTTATATGTTCTTTTGGAGAGATCCCCATGAATCAGGAGTTTCAGTGGGCTAAATAGCGAACCCAGACAGTCTGACATGGAACACACCTGAGAAACTATGGGCCTCCAACTTGAGTCAAGGGTTTTGGACTTGAAACTGATTATAAGTTATACTAAAGTTGAAATAAAATAAACTAACCCTATTCCTCTTATCAGATATTGGAATGGTGCAAGAAAAGAGATTATATCTTTCACTTTTTGGGAGGGATTAAATTTATATATTTGTGTTTGTATCTTTTGAAATAAGTGTTTCTGTGTAACAAACAAACAAACAAACAAACTAAGCAATTATACCTTACAACTGAGGCTAGAAACACCATAACTGGGGGTTAGAGACATTTGTAAAAAAAAGATAGGCCCTTCAATTCTCTTAAATTTTCTGGATAATGCTAGGGATATATTAAAATATAACCCTATCTGGTCTTTGATTGATGTGGGCCAGGGTAGTCAATGATAAATATTATTATAATAAAAACTAACCATGGTGGCATAAAGTTTGCAAAGCACTTTCAAAATATTTCTCAAAATGCTCTAAATTATTATTGATTAGAGCAATACAAATTTTTTTTTTTTTAATTTTTTATTTTATTTTATAATTATAACATTTTTTTGACAGTACATATGCATGGGTAATTTTTTACAACATTATCCCTTGCACTTACTTCTATTCAGATTTTTTCCCTTCCTCCCCCAACCCCCTCCCCCTGATGGCAAGCAGTCTTATATATGTTAAATATATTACAGTATAATTTAGATACAATATATGTGTGTAGAACCGAATTTTTTGTTGCACAGGAAGAATTGGATTCAGAAGGTAAAAATAACAGTTTACATTCATTTCCCAGTCCTTTTCTGGATGTAGCTGGTTCTGTCCATCATTAATCAATTGGAATTGGATTAGCTCTTCTCTATGTTGAAGAAATCCACTTCCATCAGCATACATCCTCGTACAGTATCATTGTTGAAGTGTATAATGATCTTCTGGTTCTGCTCGTTTCACTCATCATCAGTTGATGTAAGTCTCTCCAAGCCTCTCTGTATTTCTCCTGTTGGTCATTTCTTATAGAACAGTAATATTCCATAACATTCATATACCATAGTTTACCCAACCATTCTCCAATTGATGGACATCCATTCATCTTCCAGCTTCTAGCCACTATGAAAAGGGCTGCCACAAACATTTTGGCACATACAGGACCCTTTCCCTTCTCTAGTAGTTCCTTGGGGTATAAGCCCAGTAGTAGTATGGCTGGGTCAAAGGGTATGCACATTTTGATAACTTTTTGGGCATAATTCCAGATTGCTCTCCAGAATGGTTGGATTCTTTCACAACTCCACCAACAATGCATCAGTGTCCCAGTTTTCCCACAGCCCCTCCAACATTCATCATTATTTGTTCCTGTCATTTTAGCCAATCTGACAGGTGTGTAATGATACCTCAGAGTTGTCTTAATTTGCATTTCTCTGATCAATAGTGATCTGGAACACTCTTTCATATGAGTGGAAATAGCTTTAATTTCATCATCTGAAAATTGTCTGTTCATATCCTTTGACCATTTATCAATTGGAGAATGGCTTGATTTCTTATAAATTAAAGTCAATTCTCTGTATATTTTGGAGATGAGGCCTTTATCAGAACCTTTAACTGTAAAAATTTTTTCCCAATTTGTTACTTCCCTTCTAATCTTGTTTGCATTAGTTTTGTTTGTGCAGAAACTTTTTAATTTGGTGTAATCAAAATGTTCTATTTTGTGATCAATAATGGTCTCTAGTTCTCCCTTGGACACAAACTCCTTCCTCCTCCACAAGTCTGAGAGGTAAACCATCCCATGTTCCTCCAATTTATTTATGATTTCATTCTTTATGCCTAAATCTTGGACCCATTTTGATCTAATCTTAGTATGTGGTGTTAAATGTGGGTCCATGCCTAGTTTCTGCCATACTAATTTCCAGTTTTCCCAGCAGTTTTTGTCAAATAATGAATTCTTATCCCAAAATTGGGGATCTTTGGGTTTGTCAAAGATTAGATTGCTATTTTTATTCACTATCTTGTCCTGTGAACCTAACCTATGCCACTGATCAACTAGTCTATTTCTTAGCCAATACCAAATGGTTTTGGTGACTGTTGCTTTATAATATAGCTTTAAATCAGGTACACTTAGACCACCTTCCTCTGACTTTTTTTTCATTAGTTCCCTTGCAATTCTCGACCTTTTATTCTTCCATATGAATTTTGTTGTTATTTTTTCTAGGTCATTAAAATAGTTTCTTGGGAGTCTGATTGGTATAGCACTAAATAAATAGATTAGTTTGGGGAGTATTGTCATCTTTATTATATTCGCTCGGCCTATCCAAGAACATTGAATGTCTTTCCAATTATTTAAATCTGACTTTATTTTTGTGGCAAGTGTTTTGTAATTTTGCTCATATAATTCCTGACTCTCCTTTGGTAGATATATTCCCAAATATTTGATACTATCGACTGTTATTTTGAATGGAATTTCTCTTTGTATCTCTTGCTGTTGGATTGTGTTGGTAATGTATAAAAATCCTGAGGATTTATGTGGATTTATTTTGTATCCTGCGACTTTGCTAAAATTCTGAATTATTTCTAATAGCTTAGCAGAGTCTTTGGGGTTCTCTAAGTATACCATCATGTCATCTGCGAAAAGTGAAATTTGATTTCTTCATTTCCTATCTAATTCCTTGGATCTCTTTCTCGAGAGCAATACAAATTAAAACAACTCTGAAGAAGTATTTCATTCCTCTCAGAATGGCTAAGATGATAGGAAAATATAATGATAAATTTTGAGAGGGATATGGGTAAACTGGGACAATAATGCAGTGTTCGTGTAGTTCTGGAATTATCTAATCATTTTAGAGGACAGTTTGGAAGTATGCCCAAAGGACTAACATATTGTGTATACCTTTTGATCCAGCAGAGTCTTTACTGAGTCTATATCCAAAGGAGATTATAAAACGGAAAAGGACCCATATATGTAAAATATTTGTGGCAACAATTTTTATTTATTTTTAAAAACTTTTTATTATAGTTTTTTTTTTTTTTTTTTTTTTTATTGACAACATATGCATGGGTAATTCTTCAACATTGCCCCTTGAAATCACTTCTCTTCCAACTTTTTCCTTCCCTCCCTCTACCTCCTCCCCAAGATGGCAGGCAGTCTTGTACATGTTAAACATGTTAAAGTATGTCTTAAATACAATATATGTGTGCAGATCCATACAGTTGTCTTGTTCCACAAGAAAAATCGGATTCAGAAAGGTAAAAATAATCTGGGAAGAAAAACAAAAATACAAGTAGTCCACATTCATTTCCCAATGTTCTTTCTCTGTGTGTAGCTGATTCTGTCCATCATTGATCAATTGGAACTGAATTGGATATCCACTTCCATCAGAATACAAGCTCATAAAGTATTGTTGTTGAAGTGTATAATGATCTCCTAGTTCTGCTCATTTCACTTAGCATCAGTTCATATAAGTCTCTCCAAGCCTCTCTGTATTCATCCTGCTGGTTATTTCTTACAGAACAATAATAATAGAATAGAATATTCTATAACATTCATATAACACAATTTATTCAGCCATTCTCCAATTGATGGGCATCCATTCAATTTCCAGTTTCTAGCCACTACAAAAAAGGCTGCTACAAACATTTTGGCACATACAGGTTCCTTTTCCTTCTTTAATATCTCTTTGGAATATAAGCCCAGTAGTAGCACTGTATGCATACTTTGATAATTTTTTGAGCTGTAGCAACAATTTTTGTAGTGTCAAAGAAGTGGAAATTGAGAGGATGCATATCAGTTAGGGGATGGCTGAATAAGTTACGGTATACAAATATAATCAAATATTATTGTCCTATAAGAAATAATGAGAAGGCTGATTTCAGAAAAATCTGAAATGACTTACATGAACTGATGCTGAGTGAAGTGAACAGAAACAAAAGAACATTGTACACAGCAACAAAAAGATTATATGATTGATCAACTGTGATGAACTTGCCTCTTTTCAATAATAAACTGACTCACCGCAATTCCAATAGACTTGGGATAGAAAGTGCTATCTGTAGCCAGAGAGAGCACTATGGAGATTGAAAGTGGATCAAAGCATAGTATTTTCAATTTTTGTTGTTGTAATTGTTTGTTGATTTTTTTTTTCTTTCTTGTGTTTTTCCCCTTTTTCCCTGATTTTAATTTTCTTTTTTCATTCAGAAGGTTATAATTTTATTTTTTTATTTTAATCTTTCAAAATAAAATGCTGTACATTAGGTCACACATGACTTGTGATTTAAATAGATATAGATAGAATATAAAAAAATAGATGTTAATATTATTAGAGGAATGGGAATTATGGGATCTTGAAATCAATCCCAACCTTTTGACTGTATTCAATGACCTTTACCATAGTACTTATAACTTATTTTCTACAGAGTATTTTATTTTTCCAAATACATTACAAAAATAGTTTTCAACATTCATCTTTACAAAATCTTGTCCTCCAATTTTTTCTTCCTCTCTCCTTCACTTTCCCTTCTTCAAGACAGTAAACAATTGTTGTATTTTAAACATATGCAGGTCTTTTAAACACATGCTGCACAAGATAAATCAGATCAAAAGAGGAAAAAAAAACAAGAAAAAAACCAAGCAAACAATCAAGAACAACAACAAAAAATATTGTTTTGATCCATAATCAGTCTCCATAGTAATCCCTCTGAATGCAAATGGCACTTTCCATCACAAGTCTACTTGATTTGTCTTGGATCCCCTCATTGTTGTTTTATTTATTTTTTAATTAATAATTTTTATTTACCAGATATATGCATGGGTAATTTTACAATATTGACAATTGCCAAACCCCTTGTTCCAATTTTTTCCACTCCCCCCCCAGATGGCAGGTTGACCATTACATGTCAAATATGCTAGAGTATAAATTAAATACAATATATGTATACATGACCAAACAGTTGTTTTGATGTACAAAAATAATCGGACTTTGAAATAGTGTACAATAAGCCTGTGAAGGAAATTAAAAATGCAGTCAGACAAAATTAGAGGGATTGAGAATTCTATGCAGTGATTCATAGTCATCTCCTAGAGTTCATTCACTGGGTGTAGCTGGTTCAATTCATTACTGCTCTACTGGAACTGATTTGGTTCATCTCGTTGTTGAAAATGGCCTCATACATCAGAATTGATCATCATATAGTACTGTTGAAGTATACAATTATCTCCTGGTCCTGCTCATCTGACTCAGCATCAGTTCATCAAAGTATCTCCAGGCCTTTCTGAAATCATCCTGTTGGTCATTTCTTACAGAACAATAATATTTCATAATACTCATATACCACAGTTTATTCAGCCAATCTCCAATTGATGGGCATCCACATAGTTTTCAGTTTCTGGCCACCACAAAGAGGGCTGCCACAAACATTCTTGCACATACAGGTCCCTTTCCCTTCTTTACTATCTCTTTGGAATACAAACCCAATAGCAACACTGCTGGGCAAAAGGATATGCACCATTTGATAACTTTTTGAGCAAAGTTCCAAATTACTCTCCAGAATGGCTGGATGTATTCACAGTTCCACCAACAATGAATCAGTGTCCCTGTTTTCCCACGTGCCCTCCAACATTCTGCATTACCTTTCCCTGTCATTCTAGCCAAATTGACAGGTGTGTAGTGGTATCTCAGAGTTGTCTTAATTTGTATTTCTCTGATTAATAATGAATTGGAGCTTCTTTTCATATGACTAAAAATAGTTTCAATTTCTTTATCTGAGAATTGTCTGTTCATATCTTTTGACCATTTTTCAATTGGAGATTGGCTTGATTTCTTATATATTAGAGTCAATTCTCTATATATTTTGGAAATGAAGCTTTTATCTTAACCTTTGACTGTAAAAATGTTTCCCCAGTTTATTGTTTCCCTTCTAATCTTATCTGCATTAGTTTTGTTTGTACAAAAACTTTTTAATTTGATATAATTAAAGTTTTCTACTTTGTAATCAGTAATGATATCTAGTTCTTCTTTGGACATAAATTCATTCCTCTTCTGCAGGTCTAAGAGGTAAACTATCCTATGTTAATCCAATTTATTTATAATCTCATTCTTTATTCCTAGGTCATGAACCCATTTTGACCTGACCTCGGTGTATGGTGTTAAGAGTGGGTCAATGCCTAATTTCTGCCATATTAATTTCCAATTTTCCCAGGAATTTTTGTCAAACATTGAGTTCTTATCCCAAAGGCTGGGGTCCTTGGGTTTATCAAAAACTAGGTTATTAGAGTTATTGATTATTTTGTCCTTTGGACCTAACCTATTTCACTGATCAACTATTCTGTTTCTTAGCCAATACCAAATGGTTTTGGTAACCGCTGCTTTATAATAAAATTTTAGATCTGGTACAGCTAGGCCAACTTCATTTGATTTTTTTTTGTTTTTTTGTTTTTATTAATTCCTTTGAAATTCTTGACCTTTTGTTTTTCCATATGAACTTTGTTGTTATGTTTTCTAGGTCATTAAAATAGTTTTTTTGGGAGTCTGATTGGTATAGCACTAAATAATAGATTAGTTTAGGTAGTACTGCCATCTTTGTTATATTTGCTCACCCTATCCAAGAGCATGTAATATTTTTCTGATTGGTTAAATCAGACTTAATTTGTGTGGAAAGTGTTTTGTAGTTTTGCTCATATAGTTTCTGATTTTCCCTTAGCAGATAGATTCTTAAATATTTTATACTATAGGTAGTTACTTTAAATGGAATTTCTCTCTGTAACTCTAACTGTTGGTTGGATTTTGTTAGTGATATATAAGAATGCTGATGATTTATGTGGATTTATTTTGTATCCTGCAGCTTTGCTAAAGGTGTGGATTGTTTCTAATAGCTTTTTAGTTGAATCTTTGGGGTTCTCTATGTATACCATCAGCAAAGAATGATAATTTGATTTTTTCATTACCTACTCTGGTTCCTTTAATCTCTTTCTCCACTCTTATTGCCAAAGATAGCATTTCTAATACAATATTGAATAGTAATGGTGATAGTGGACAACCTTGTTTCACCCCTGATCTTAATGGGAATGGTTGCAATCTGTCCCCATTACATATGATGCTTGTTGATGGTTTTAAATAGATGCTACTGATTATTTTAAGGACAAGTCCATTTATCCCTATACTCTCAAGTGTTTTTAATAGAAATGGATGTTGGATTTTATCAAATGCTTTTTCTGCATCTATTGAGATGATCATATAATTTTTCTTAATTTTATTATTAATATGGCCAATTATACTAATAGTTTTCATAATATTGAACCAGCACTTTATTCCTGGTATAAATCCTACTTGATCATAGTGTATTATTCTGGGGATGATTTTCTGTAGTCTTTTTGCTAATATCTTATTTAAGATTTTAGCATCAATATTCATTAAGGAAATTGGTCTATAGTTTTCTTTCTCAGTTTTCGATTTACCTGGTTTAGCTATCAATAACATGTCTGTGTCATAAAAGGAGTTTGGTAGGACTCCTTCACTCCCTATTTTTTCAAATATAACATTGGAGCTAATTGTTCTTTGAATGTTTGGTAGAATTCACCTATGAATCCATCTGGTTCTGGGGATTTTTTCTTAGGAAGTTGATTAATAGCTTTCAATATTTCTTTTTCTGAAATGGGACTGTTTAAGCAATTTACTTCCTCCTCTGTTAATCTAGGAAGCCTATATTATTGGAGGTAGTCCTCCATTTCACTTATGTTATCAAATATATTGGTATATGTGGTTCCTGCAAAACAAGAGAAGGGAATTGTAAGAGTCCTTTAAATGGGCAGTGCCACAGCACAACAGGAGATTGAGTTGCCCAGGAAGTAATCTCTGTGGATATAGGACTGCCCTGTGGGTGGGATCCTGGCCATATTGAGATAGCTTCGTAATGTGTGATGGCTCTCTTCCTGGTTGGCTGTGCGTGTGGCCTCACAGGCCCTTTATAAGCCCACTGCAAACAGCAAGTCACTCTCTTTAACCTGGCTCCCTAGCCTGTGGTAGCCGAGCCAAGCTGATGGATAGCCGAGAGGTAAGGAGTTTGGTAGTGAACACATGGGTCTTCAGACCAGGTGTTCACTAAGGAGTTAACAAGTCAGGGCAGTAAGTCAGGGCATTATGTGAGTAGGTATAATAAAGGCTTTTAAGATTACATGTGGCTGTTCTTGAGTGCGCTACTGGTTATTAAACTATAGATTCAAGAAATCATGGCCAGAGACCTTTGAAGGCCTCAGAGGAGGCGAGCCGGGTAGAGTTGACACTGCAAAGGTCAGTGGTCAAAGTTACTCTGTTGGGCCTAGGACAGACTGGTAATTGTAACTGCCAGGAGTGCATGTGTTAGGTTCTTACTAAGTGCTAATGAGATATTAGGTTCTTATTAAGTGCCAAGTTGGTATTTGACAATTCTCTAGTTCCGGCATTTACTGGGGAGGAGCTTGCATGCTTAGGAGGAGCAAGTTCATTGGTTGAAGTAATTTTTCCAGGAAGCCCTTACATTATCCCATGCCCATTCTCTGAGAGGATAAAAGAGGGTAGCACTCCAGAGAGAGGGAGTCTTTGCTCTAGACCAGAATTGAGACAGCTCTCTGCAGGAAGGGAAAACACTTCTCTGGACTGGAGTTGACAGCAACTGTCTGGAGACAACCGCTCTCTACAGGAAGAAGAATCTGTATGAGAGATTTGAGTTGACACAGCAGATGTCTTCCCAGAAAGCAATCGGCCCCTTCTGGAGACAACAGCATATTACATGCATATTACAAGAATTCACCTGTGAGTCCATCTGGTCCTGGAAATTTTTTCTTAGGAAATTCATTAATAGCTTTCTCAATTTCTTTTTCTGAAATGGGACTATTTAAGCAATTTACTTCCTCCTCTATTAATCTGGAAAGCCTATATTTTTGGAGGTAGTCTTCCATTTCACTTATGTTATCAAATATATTGGCATAAAGTTGGGCAAAGTAACTCCTTAGTATTGCTCTAATTTCCTCCTCATTGGTGGACAGTTCCCTGTTTTCATTTTTAAGACTAACAATTTGATTTTCCTCTCTCCTTTTTCTAATCAGATTTACCAAAGGTTTATCTATTGTATTGTTTTTTTTTTTTTCATAAAACCAATTCTTAGTTTTATTAGTTCAATATTTTTTTTTTACTTTCAATATTATTAATTTCTCTTTTTAATTTTAGAATTTCAAGTTTAGTATTTGATTGGGGGGTTTTAATTTGGTCTTTTTCTAGCTTTTTAAGTTGTAAGCCCAATTCATTGATCTTCTCTTTCTCTATTTTCTTCAAGTAGGCCTCTAAAGATATAAAATTTCCCCTTATTACCACTTTAGCTGCATCCCACATATTTTGGTATGATGTCTCATCATTGTCATTATCTTGAGTGAAATTATTAATTGTGTCTATAAATTGCTGATTCACCCAATCATTCTTTAAGATGAGATTATTTAGTTTTCAATTACTTTTTGAGCTATTTACCCCTAACTTTTTGTTGAATGTAGTTTTTATTGCATCATGATCTGAAAAGAAAGCCTTTACTATTTCTGTCTCCCTGCATTTAATTTTGAGATCTTTATGTCCTAATATAAGGTCAATTTTTCTATAGGAACTGCTGAGAAGAACGTATACTCCTTTCTGTCACCATTCAGTTTTCTCGAAAGATCTATCATACCTAATTTTCCTAATATTCATTTTACCTCTTTAAATTATTTCTTATTTGTTTTGTGATTTGATTTATCTAATTCTGGGAGTGCAAGATTGAGATCTCCCACTATTATAGTTTTGTTGTCTGTTTCTTCTTGCAACTCTCTTAACTTCTCCTTTAGGAAGTTACATGTTATACCACTTGGTGCATATATGTTTATTTTGAAATTGCTTCATTGTCTATGTTACCTTTTTAGCAAAATATAGTTTCCTTTCTTATCTCTTTTAATTAGATAAAATTTTGCTTTTGGTTGATGTGAGATAAGGATAGCTACCTCTGCTTTTTTTACTTCATTTGAAGCACAATAGATTCTGCTCCAACCTTTTACCTTTGCTCTGTATGTATCTCCCTGCTTTAAATGTGTTTCCTGTAAACAATGTATTGTAGGGTTTTGACTTTTGATCCAGTCTGCTATCTGTCTCCACTTAATGGGAGAGTTCATCCCATTAATATTGACAATGAAAATTACTAATTCTGTATTTCCTGCCATCATATTATCCCCAGATTATCCTTTTTTCCCTTACCCCTTGAACCCCTTCCCCAGTATTAACCTTATGAGCCCCACTTGCATCACACAGCCCTCCCTCTTTAGTATCCCTCCCTCCTCTCTTTAAATTCCTTTCCCTTTTTTGTTCCCTTTCCTTATTGCTCTTTTCCTTTTCCCTTTTCCTCTCCCCCTTTTTAATTAGGTGAAAAAGAATTTTCTGTAAAACCAATATATCAATTATTTTCTCTTTGAGCCAATTCTGATGGGAGTAATGCTCACACAATGTTCCTCCCCTCTCTAACTTCCTTCAGATATGATAGGTTTTCTTTGCCTCTTTGTGGGATGTAGTTTCCCTTTTTTTATCTGTCTTTTTCCCTTTTTCTGATACTATCCCTTTCCATTTCTATTTCCCTTTTTTTATGTTATGTCAGTAAAATCAAATTATACATGTGAACTTTATGTATATTCACAACAGAAATACAGTTCTCAAGAGTTCCTTTTACCTTGTTCTGCTTCTCTTGAGTCCTACAATTGGAGGTCAAATGTTTTGTTTAGATCTGTTTTTTTTTCCTTAGAAACATATGGACTTCATCTGTTTCATTAAATGTTCCTCTTCTTCCATGGAATAAAATGCTCAACTTAGCTGGGTAGTTTATTCTTGATTGCATTCTAAGTTCTTTTGCTTTTTGGAATATCAGATTCCAGGGCCTTTGATCCTTTAATGTAGAGGCAGCCAGATCTTGAGTGACCCTTAATTGTGGCACCTTGGTATTTGAATTGTTTTTTCCTGGCTACTTGTAATATTTTTTTCTTTAGTCTGATAGTTCTGAAATTTGACCACAATGTTCCGTGGGTTTTTTTTTTTTTTTAAGGTCTTTTTCAGAAGGTGTTCAATGAATTATTTCAATGTCTATTTTACCTTCTGGTTCTATTACCTCTGGGCAGCTCTCTTTGATGATTTCCTATAAAATAGTATCTAGGCTCTTTTTTTCCCATCATAATTTTCAGGAAGTCTAATAGTCCTCAGATTGTCTCTCCTAGATCTATTTTCCAGTTCTGTCATTTTGGCAAGTAGATAGCTGATATTTTTCTCCAGATTTTCATTTTTTTGGTTTTGCTTGACTGATTCTTGGTTTCTCAATAAATCATTCATTTCTATTTGTTCAGTTTTGATTTTTAATGAGTTATTTTCTTCATTAGCTTTTTTTACTTCTTTTTGTATGTGTCCAATTGAGTTTTTAAATGAGTAGTTTTGCTCTATGGAATTTTTTTTCCATTTCACTAAATTTGTTTTTTAGTGAGTTATTTTCTTTTTCCAATTCATAAATCCTACTTTCTTGGGAATTCTTTATCTTTTCCAATTCACAGATCCTACTGTCCTGTGATTACTTTACCTTTTCCAACTCCTTAATTCTGTTTCCCTGCACTTCCTGTGAATTGTTTACCTTTTCCAATTCACATTTCAGGAAGTTGTTTACCTTTTCTAATTCACATTTCAGGACATTGTTATTCTATAGCATAGCTTCTCTTTCTTTCCCCATTTTTTTTCTAATTCTCTCTTCAGATTTTTAATAGTTTATTCTAGGAGAGCATTATTTTGGGTATTGTCTAGATGCTGTGTTCTATTAGTCTCATCAAGATTGGAAGCCTGCTCTTTTTCTGCATAGAAGCTGTCAATTGTTTTCATTTTTTTGCTCATTTTTTTTAAAGTCTTCAGGGTCTGCCCTCAGGGCAAGGAGATTACCAACTTTCTTGGCAGAGCAAGAATGGGTTTATAGACAGTAATTCCCCTCTCAGTGGGCTGCAAGGAGCATCTGAGTTGGGGGGGGGACCTCTGGGAAGAGCTCCACTGGGAAGTGAGTAGGCCTGGGTATCACAGGCTGGGTTGTGTAAGTGCCTTGCCAGGAGCCCCACTATGAGGATTAGTGAGGGCCTTGGGCCTAGAGGTTAAGGAGCAAAGTATCACTGCCCTATCACAAACACCTGCTTTGATTATTAGCAGTCGCCCTCACCACACTTGAAGTGTCTCTGCTTGGGGGGCGCAGTCAAGCTGGGGAAATTCCATTACCCCTAGTGAGCTCGTCTCTGCCCCTGCTGTGTGTGACTGCCCCCTACCAGGAGCCCCTGGCTGTAGAATGCCACAAAGAGCTGTGTTATAGTCTGCACTAGGTCACTTCCAGTCCTGGGTGAGCACAGTCAGATCATCTCGAGCTTTGGCATCCCTCAGAGTACCCTCTACCGCAGGCTCCAACTTCTCTGCCAGTCCACTACTCTGCCACCAAAGCAAAGCAGCCAGGCTATGGCAGAAAGCTCTATGTAAACCTTCCAATGGCAAAGGCCGCCCCTCTCCTGTTTCTCTCCCTGCTCTGTGTTAGTCTACTCCCTCCACCTCATGTCAAACCTTTACTGGTGATATTCCAGATTCTCTTCTGCTGGTAAGTTTTTGTATTTCCAATCTTCATGGGTTTTAACCATCAAGTGCTGTTTTTGAGGTGCAATTAAATAGTTGGTAGAGAGGGACTTAGAGAGCTTAGAAAGTTCCATCTTGCTTCTCCACCATCTTGGCTCCCCCTGGATCACCTCATTATTAAAAAGAGCCAAGTCCTTCACAGTTTGATCTGATTTTTCTTGAATACCATGTTGGATATAAAATATGTTTAGAAAAATTACACATATTTAACCCATATTGGATCCCTTGCTGTATTAGGTAGGGAGAGAGGGGGAAAATTTTGGAACACAAGGTTTTGCAATGTAAATGTTGAAAATTATCTTCTCAGTATATTTGGGGAAAATACCATTGAAAAAATTATAAAAATACAAAATATTTTCTTATTTTATCCTTTGAAGAAAGAAGTAGGTACAGCAGATAAGAAATGTGAGGCAGATTAAACTAACTTGTGAAGGATCACATAGCTATTAAATATCTGAGGCCAGATTGTTAAGATTACATGGTTAATATGCTATCCACTATTTTATTCTGTTAAACAATTTATTATATGAATTTTTGCCCATCTATTTAGTTCTAAATAGCATAGCTTTGAGAATTACCATGGAATAGTATATATTGGACTAAGAGTCAGGAGATTGGGTTCATATTCTACTTCAATCACTTTCTAGTTGTAGATCATTGGCTAGTTCCTTAAACAATCATACTCACAGTTTATTTATTGTAAAATGAACACAAAATATCTATTGAACTCATCTCATAGACTTGCCATGAAAGTGAAATTAAATAACATGTAAAACACATTGTAAACATTAATACATGATATAAATATTATTTATTGTTCTTCTTGGCATAATAAATCACTTTCTTTGCATTGACTTCTATATATCACATATCAAAACTTGTAATTTCCCCTTGGCTACTTGATCAAATATTGTGTTACCATAGTATTTTGAAAAAGTAGATTGGCTATTTTTTAACTATTTTATGTCCTCATTTCTTTATGGCTCCTTCAAGTTCAAGATAGATATATTTTGTCAGCTAGATTTTCAAGGGTAGCAATTAATGTTAAAATGTGTATTTCTTTAGGATGACTGCTAATATCTATTTTACAAAAAAGGCCTGCAAACCACCTACCATTCAAGATTGAGTTATTGAAAGAATCTGGGGTTGTTGAGATATGGGCAACAATGGGCAAAGCTATTTGTTTTAATGAGGGGAGAATCATCAGCATGCATGGTTGAATGCTTTATAACCAGCTCAGCCAATATATCTTTCTTGAGGGAAAGTGGAGAAAAAGGAATCTTTCAAATTCACTTGACAGCCAGATGTGTTTAATGTGCCAGATATGTTTAATGAAGAGAACTCTGGCAGGATCATTCATAAAAAAATACCAACCCCACCCACAACCTATTTCTTCATAGAGCCATCAAAAGGTGGGGAGATAGTGAAGGATGTGATAGCAAAAGCTGGTGATAGGGGAGAAGAGAAAGGGATTATGGATGGATGCAAGAAAAAAAGCATCCTTAAAGAAAGGCCAATGGCATTGCAAAGCTAATCAGGGATCTGTTTTCTGAAATAAGCCAAGGTGAGTTTACTATGGCAGATCATATATATGTGCCTCATATAAGTTACTCTTTGGGGGGGAAATCTTACTTGTAAAAATAGCACTGCCTAATAATTAGAAACCATTGTTTGCATTCAAATACAAATGCATTTTCCCCCTACATACAAAAAAAAATTAATTTTGCAATATTCTGCTTCCAGGAAAAACTGTTGATTTTATTATTAATTTTTTTCTTTTTTTTTACTATTTAGCCAATACTGTGCACTTATGTCTAATGAAGGGGAGAGAGGCCTCTGAACTTCATTTAAATTTGCATGGTGTCTTTTGTTAAAGCTTGGAACCTTTTAAGTGTTTTTAAATGAAGGCCAGGTGATTCTTAGATATTTAAATAAACCAGTGGTCTAATCATAGAATTACTGAAACAGAACTTTAAAACTTTAAAATAATTCACAACTTTAGCAAAGCTGCTGGATACAAAATAAATCCACATAAATCCTCAGCATTTTTATACATCACCAACAAAATGCAACAGCAAGAGATACAATGAGAAATTCCATTCCAAACAAATGTTGAGAGTATAAAATATTTGGGAATCCATCTACCAAAGAAAAGTCAGGAATTATATGAGCAAAATTACAAAACACTTGCCACAAAAATAAAGTCAGATTTAAATAATTGGAAGGACATCCAGTGCTTGTGGATAGGCTGAGCGAATATAATAAAGATATCAATACTCCCCAAACTAATCTATTTATTTAGTGCTATACCAATCAGACTCCCAAGAAACTATTTTAGTGACCTAGAAATAATAACAACAAAGTTCATATGGAAAAATAAAAGGTCGAGAATTTCAAGGGAAATAATGAAAAAAAAAAAAAAAGTCAGATGAAGGTAGTCTAGGTATACCTGATCTAAAACTATAATATATAGCAGCAGTCACCAAAACCATTTGGTATTGGCTAAGAAATAGACCGGTAGATCAGCGTAACAGATTAGGTACAAAGGACAAAAAAGGGTACAACTATAGCAATCTAGTGTTTGATAACCCAAAGATACCAACATTAGGGATAAAAATTCATTATTTGAAAAAAACTGTTGGGAAAACTGGAAATTAATATACCATAAATTAGATATGGATCCACACTTAACACCATATACTAAGATAAGATCAAAATGGGTCCATGATTTAGGCGTAAAGAATGAGATAATAAATAGATTAGAGAAACAGAAAGTAGTCTACCTCTCAGACCTGTGGAGGAGGAAGGAATTTATAACTAGAGAAGAACTAGAGATCATAATTGATCACAAAATAGAAGATTTTGATTACATCAAACTAAAAAGTTTCTGTACAAACAATATTTTTTGTTTTATTAATTTTATAATTATATATTTTTGACAGTATATATGCATGAGTAATTTTTTTTTTATAAAATTATCCCTTGTATTCATTTTTCCAGATTTTCCACTCCCTCCTTCTACTCCCTCACCTAGATGACAGGCAATCTCATACATTTTACATGTGTTACAGTATAACCTAGATATAATATATGTGTGTAAATCCAATTTTCTTATTGCATGTTAAGTATTGGATTCCAAAGGTATAAGTAACCTGGGTAGATAGACAGTAGTGTTAATATATTACATTCAATTCCCAGTGTTCCTTCTCTGTGTGCAGTTGTTTCTGTCCATCATTGCTCATCTGGAAGTGAGTTGGATCTTCTTTATGTTGAAGACATCCACTTCCATCAGAATACATCTTCATACAGTTTTGTTGTTGAAGTGTATAGTGATCTTCTGATTCTGCTCATTTCATTCAGCAGCAGTTCATGCAAGTCTCTCTAAGCCTTTCTGAATTCATCCTGCTTGTCATTTCTTACAGAGTAATAATATTCCATAGCTTTCATGTACCATAATTTGCCCAACGATTCTCCAATTGATGGACATCCATTCATCTTCCAGTTTCTAGCCACTATGAAAAGAGCTGCTAAAAACATTTTGGCACACACAGATCCTTTCCCCCTCTTTAGTATTTCTTTGGGATATAAGCCCAGGAGTAGCACTGCTGGATCAAAGGGTATACACAGTTTGATAACTTTTGGGGCATAGTCCCAGATTGCTCTCCAAAATGGCAGGATACTTTCACAACTCCACCAACAATGTATTAGTGTCCCAATTTTTCCACATCCCCTCCAACATTCATCATTATTTGTTCCTGTCATCTTAGCCAATCTGACAGGTGTGTAGTGGTATCTCAGAGTGGTCTTAATTTGCATTTCTCTGATCAGTAATGATTTGGAACACTCTATCATATGAGTGAATATAGTTTCAACTTCATTACCTGAGAATTGTCTGTTCATATCCTTTGACCATTTATCAATAGGAGAATGGTTTGATTTCTTATAAATTAGGATCAATTCTCTATATATTTTGGAAATGAGACCTTTATCATAACCTTTAACTATAAAAATATTTTCCCTATTTGTTCTTTCCCTTCTAATCTTGTTTGAATTAGTATTGTTTGTACAGAAACTTTTTAGTTTGATGTAATCAAAATCTTCTATTTTGTGATCAATTATGATCTCTAGTTCTTCTCTAGTTATAAATTCCTTCCTCCTCCACAGGTCTGAGAGGTAGACTACTTTCTGTTTCTCTAATCTATTTATTATCTCATTCTTTAAGCCTAAATCATGGACCCATTTTGATCTTATCTTAGTATATGGTGTTAAGTGTGGATCCATATCTAATTTATGGTATATTAATTTCCAGTTTTCCCAACAGTTTTTTTCAAATAATGAATTTTTATCCCTAATGTTGGTATCTTTGGGTTATCAAACACTAGATTGCTATAGTTGTACCCTTTTTTGTCCTTTGTACCTAATCTGTTACGCTGATCTACCGGTCTATTTCTTAGCCAATACCAAATGGTTTTGGTGACTGCTGCTATATATTATAGTTTTAGATCAGGTATACCTAGACTACCTTCATCTGACTTTTTTTTTTTCATTATTTCCCTTGAAATTCTCGACCTTTTATTTTTCCATATGAACTTTGTTGTTATTATTTCTAGGTCACTAAAATAGTTTCTTGGGAGTCTGATTGGTATAGCACTAAATAAATAGATTAGTTTGGGGAGTATTGATATCTTTATTATATTCGCTCAGCCTATCCACAAGCACTGGATGTCCTTCCAATTATTTAAATCTGACTTTATTTTTGTGGCAAGTGTTTTGTAATTTTGCTCATATAATTCCTGACTTTTCTTTGGTAGATGGATTCCCAAATATTTTATACTCTCAACATTTGTTTGGAATGGAATTTCTCATTGTATCTCTTGCTGTTGCATTTTGTTGGTGATGTATAAAAATGCTGAGGATTTATGTGGATTTATTTTGTATCCAGCAGCTTTGCTAAAGTTGTGAATTATTTCTAACAACTTTTTATTAGAATATCTGGTGTTTTCTAAGTATACCATCATATCATCTGCAAATAGTGACAGTTTGATTTCCTCATTGCCTACTCTAATTCCTTTAATCTCTTTCTCGACTCTTATTGCTGAGGCTAACATTTCTAATACAATATTGAATAGTAATGGTGATAGTGGGCAACCTTGTTTCACTCCTGATCTTACTGGGAAAGGTTCCATTTTTATCTCCATTGCATATTATGCTTACTGATGGTCATAAATATAAGCTCCTGATCATTCTAACAATAGTCCATTTATTCCTGTAGCATTTTTAGTAGGAATGGATGTTGGATTTTATCAAATGTTTTTTTTCTGCATCTATTGAGATGATCATATGGTTTTTATTAATTTTATTATTAATATGGTCAATTATACTAATAGTTTTCCTAATATTAAACCAGCCCTGCATTCCTGGTATAAATTCTACTTGATCATAGTGTATTATCCTAGGGATGATTTTCTGAAGTCTTTTTGCTAATATCTTACTTAAGATATTAGCATCAATATTCATTAAGGAAATTGGTCTATAGTTTTCTTTCTCAGTTTTTGATCTACCTGGTTTAGCTATCAATAACATGTCTGTGTCATAAAAGGAGTTTGGTAGGACTCCTTCATCCCCTATTTTTTCAAATAGTTTATATAACATTGGGGCTAGTTGTTCTTTAAATGTTTGGTAGAATTCACATATAAATCCATCTGATCCTGGGGGTTTTTTCCTGGGGAGTTGATTAATAGCTTGTTCTATTTCTTTTTCTGAAATAGGACTATTTAAGCAATTTATCTCCTCCTCTGTTAATCTAGGAAGCCTATATTTTTGAAGGTATTCTTCCATTTCACGTAAGTTATCAAATTTATTGGCATAAAGTTGGGCAAAGTAACTACTTATTACTTCTCTAATTTCCTCTTCATTGGTGGAAAGATCCCCCTTTTCATTTGTAAGATTAACAAATTGATTTTCCTCTTTCCTTTTTCTGATCAGATTTAACAAAGGTTTATCTATTTTATTGGATTTTTCCTAAAACCAACTCTTGGTTTTATTTATTAATTCAATAGTTTTTTTTTTTACTTTCAATATTATTGATTTCTACTTTTACTTTTAGTACTTCAAGTTTGACTTTTTTGTTGGGGGTTTTTAATTTGGTCTTTTTCTAGCTTTTTAAGTTGCAGGACCAATTCATTAATCTTCTCTTTCTCTATGTTGTTCAAATAAGCCTGTAAAGATATAAAATTACCCCTTATTACCACTTTAGCTGCATCCCTCAGATTTTGGTATGATGTCTCATCATTGTCATTATCTTGGGTGAAATTATTGATTGTTTCTATAATTTGCTGTTTCACCCAGTCATTCTTTAAGATGATATTATTCAGTTTCCAATTACTTTTTGGTATATTTAACCTTAACTTCTTAATGAATGTAGTTTTTATTGCATTGTGATCTGAGAAGAAGGCATTTATTATTTCTGCCTTCCCGCATTTAATTTTGAGATCTTTATGTCCTAATATATGGTCACTTTTTGTATAGGATCCATGAACTGCTGAGAAGAAAGTATATTCCTTTCTATCGCCATTCAGTTTTCTCCAAAGGTCTATCATACCTAGTTTTTCTAATGTTCTATTTACTTTTTAAAATTTCTTTCTTATTTGTTTTGTGGTTTGATTTGTCTAAATCTGATAGTGCAAGGTTGAGATCTCCCACTATAATAGTTTTATCTTCTATTTCTTCTTGCAATTCTCTTAACTTTTCCTTTAGCAAGTTAAATGCTATACCACTTGGTGCATATATGTTTAGTATTGATATGGCTTCACTGTTTATGCTACCTTTTAGTAGGATATAGTTTCCTTCCTTATCTCTTTTAATTAGATCAATTTCTGCTTTTGCTTGATGTGAGATAAGGATGGCTACCCCTGCTTTTTTTCTTTACCTGAAGCATAATAAATTTTGTTCCAACCTTTTACCTTAACTCTGTATGTATCTCCCTGCTTTAAGTGTGTTTCCTGTAAACAACATATTGTAGACTTCTGAGTTTTGATCCAGTCTGCTTTCCGTCTCCATTTGATGGGAGAGTTCATCCCATTCACATTTACAGTTAAAATAACTAATTCTGTATTTCCTGCCATCATATTATCCCCAGATTATGCTTTTTCCCTTGACTCCCCTGAACCCCTTCTCCAATATTTCATTTATAGACCCCACTTGTGATGCGCAGCCCTCCCTTTTTAGTATCCTTCCCCCCTCCTTCCAAGTCCCTTCCCTTATTCCCCTTTTCCTTTTCCCTTTTCCTCTCCCCCTTTTAATGAGGTGAGAGAGAATTCTCTGAAAAACAAATATGTCAATTAATTACTCTTTGAGCTTACTCTGATGAGAGTAAGATTCACACAAAGTTTCTACCTCTCTCCAAATTCCCTCAGATGTGGTATATTTTCAATTCATCTTCCTGGGATTTAGTTTCCCTCTTTTTATCACTCCTTCCCGTTTTTCTGATACTACCCCTTTCCTTTATTACTCCCCCCCCCCTTTTTTTTTTTAATATCAGTAAAGTCAAATTATCCATGTGGACTTTCTGTATATCCACAATAGAGATACAGTTCTCAAGATTTCTGTTTATCTTTTTCTGTTTCTCTTCAGTCTTGTGGATGTAGATCAACTTTTTTTGTTTAAGTCTGTTTTTTTTTTTTTTCTTAGAAATAAATGGAATTCCTCTGTTTTATTAAATGACCATTTTCTTCCATGGAAGAAAATGCTAAACTTAGCTGGATAGTTTATTCTTGGTTGCAATCCTTCATGCTTTGCCTTTTGGAATATCTGCTTCCAGGACCTTCGATCTTTTAATGTGGAGGCAGCCAATCTTGAGTGACCCTTATTGTGGCCCCTTGATATTTAAATTCCTTTTTTCTAGCTGCTTGCAATATTTTTTACTTTGTTTGGTAATTCTGCTGCTTAGCCACAATGTTCCGTGGAGTTCTTTTTTTAAGGTCTTTTTCAGAAGGTGTTCGATGAATTCTTTCAACGCCTATTTTCCCTTCTGTTTCTATTATCTCTGGACAGTTCTCTTTGATGATTTCCTGTAAAATAGAATCTATGCTCTTTTTTTCATCATTATTTTCAGGAAGTCCAATGATCATCATATTATCTCTTCTAGATCTATTTTCGAGGTGTATAGATTTTCCCAGTAAGTATTTGATGTTATTCTCCTGCTTTGTATTTTTTTTTTTTGTTTGACTGATTCTTGGGTTCCCAATGAATCATTCATTTCTATTTGTTCTGTCCTGATTTTCAAAGAGTTATTTTCTTCATTCACATTTTTTAGTTCTTTTTGTATATGCCCAATTGAGTTTTTAAATGAATTAGTTTGCCCTATTGATTTTTTTCCATTTCCCTAATTTTTTATAGAAAGTTATTTTATTTTTCCAATTCAGAAATCCTACTTTCATGAGATTTATTCTTATTCTTTAGAACTTCATATTCTTATTTTTAGAACTCAAATTTCTATTTTGCTTGGATTAGTAAATTTCCAAACAAATTGTTTTGCATGATTGTCTCTTCTATAACTAGTAATTGGTGGATAGGTGCTAAGCATGCAAGTATAAAGTAAGGGTTATTATTGTTTTTGAAAGTATTAAGGAAAACTAGTTTTATTTCTATGTTTGTTTTTTGAACTCTTAAACATCATAGACCTAGATAAGATACACTTGAGGGATGCCAGATCAATATATTGCTAATTAATAATCTAGTTTCAGACTTATTAGCTATGTGAACTTGGGCCAGTCACTTGAACTCTTTTTACTTTAGTTTTGTCATCTGTAAAATTAATCCAAGGAAATATCAAAGCACTAGAGTATCTTTGTCAAGGAAAGTCCATATGAAGTCACAAAGAGTTTGACTAACAACAAGAAGTATAGTTTCAGTCAGAATAAACTGGTTGGAAAGATTGTATAGGACATATGAGCCTCATCCAGATGTTAGATATGTCCTTGTGGGTTCATATGTACTGTTATCATCAGCACCATCAAAATACAATGAAGATGACATCTAATAGGGCAATTAGCTGGTACAGTGAATAAAGCACAGGTCTTGAAGTCAGGAGGACCTGAATGCAAATACATGCTCATGATATTCAATATTTATAGCTATGTGACACTAGGAATTCACTTAACCCCACTGCCTGACTAAAAAAAATGATGATGAGTACCAGTACATATGGTTCCTTTCAAAAATAGACTAAATAATCATTTTTTCTGGCATCTTCAAATGAATATTTTTTTAAAATAGCATTCAAACAGATAGATTAATAAAACCAAGAAATACTTTACCCATCTAAGTGTATTCAGAAATAGACATCAAACAGTTCAATTGACAAACACAGTGAGCATAGCTTGTACTCAAAAACTGCTAATTTTATTATATTATCTAGAAATTATTACAAACCTGTAGCTAAATCACCATAGCGAGCACTTGACAATAATCCATTTCTAGCACTGAATCATAATCCTTCAGTCTCTGTTCAAAAAGAGCTCATAGTCTAGTAGAGGAAAAGAACAGATAGACAACTATATACCAACAAGAGTGACACAGAATAAACTGGAAATAATCTCAGAGAGAAGGCATTATAATCTTAATGCTTAAGATTATAAACAGGGAAACACTCCTTTAGCTGAAAGATGAAGAAAATTACAGAGGGAGATGTAAGGGGAAACTCAACGTTCAAGCATTAGGGACAGCCAGAGAAAAGGTACAGCATTTGGAAACAGGAGTAGGAGTGTTTTATATGAGAATCAAAAAAATTCAGTGCTATAGGATCACAGAGTATGTGGAAAGGACTACTTAATCAATCAATAAACATTTATTTTTTGTTATAGCTTTTCTTTTACAAGATATATGCTTGGGTAATTTTTCAGCTTGGTAATTGCAAACACTTTTGTTCCAGTTTTTCTCCCTCCTGCCCCCCACCCCTTCCCTCAGATGGCAGGTTAACCAATACATGTAAAATATGTTAAAGTCTAAGTTAAGTATAATATATGTATACATGTCCATATAATTATTTTTCTGTACAAAAAGAATCAGACTTTGAAATAGTGTACAATTAGCCTATAGAGGGAATCAAAAATTCAGGTGGACAAAAGTAGAGGGATTTGGAATTCTATGTATTGGTTCATAGTCATCTCCCAGAGTTCTTTTGCTGGGCGTAGCTGGTTCAATTCATCATTGCTGTATTGGAGCTAATTTAGTTCATCACATTGTTGAAGAGGACCATGTCCATCAGAATTGATCCTCATATAATATTGTTGTTGAAGTATATAATGATCTCCTGGTCATTCAGCATCAGTTCATGCAAGACTCTTCAGGCCTTTCTGAAATCATGCCCCTGGTTATTTCTTACAGAACAACAATATTCCATAATATTCATATACCACAATTTATTCAGCATTCTCCAATTGATGGGTATCCACTCTGTTTCCAATTTCTGGACACTACAAAGAGGGCTGCCACAAACATTCTTGCACATACAGGTCCCTTTCCCTTCTTTAAAATTTCTTTGAGATATAAACCCAGTAATAACACTGCTGGATCAAAGGTATGCACAGTTGGATAATTTTTGAGCATAGTTCCAAATTGCTCTCCAAAATGGCTGGATGTATTCACAATTCCACCAACAATGCATCAGTATCCCAGTTTTCCCACATCCCCTCCCACATTCCACATTATTTTTCCCTGTAATTCTAGCCAATCTGACAAGTGAGTAGTGGTATCCCAGAGTTGTCTTAATTTGCATTTCTCTGATTAACAATGACTTGGAGCATCTTTTTATATGGCTAGAGTTAGTTTCAATTTGTCTTAGAATTGACTGTTCATATTCTATGTGAATGGCTTGATTTCCTATAAATTAGAGTCAATTCTCTATATATTTTGGAAGTGAGGCTTTTGAATGTAAAAATATTTTCCAAGTTTATTGCTTCCCTTCTAATTTAGTCTGCATTAGATTTGTTTGTACAAAAACTTTTCAATTTGATATAATCAGAATTTTCTATTTTGTGATCAATAATGATCTCTAATTCTTTTTTGGTCACAAATTCCTTCCTCTTCAACAGGTCTGAGAGATAAATTATCCTTTGTTCTTCTAATTTATTTATAATCTCATTCTTTATGCATAGGTCATGAACCCATTTTGGCCTTATCTTGGTATATGGTGTTAAATATGGGTCAATTCTTAGTTTCTACTATTCTAATTTCCAATTTTCCCAGCAGTTTTTGTCAAACAGTGAGTTCTTATCCCAAAAGCTGGGGTCTTTGGGTTTGTCAAACATTAGATTATTAAAGTTATTGACTGTTTTGTTCTTTGAACCAAACCTATTCCATTGATCAACTAGTCTATTTCTTAGCCAATACTAAATGGTTTTGGTAACCACTGCTTCATAATATAATTTTAGATCTGGTACAGCTGGATTACCTTCATTTGGTTTTTCTTTTTTTTTATTATTTCCCTTGAAATTCTTGACATTTGTTTTTTCATATGAACTTTGTTGTTATTTTTTCTAAGTCATTAAAATAGTTTTTTGGGAGTCTAATTGGTATAGCGCTAAATAGATTAGTTTAGATAGCATTATCATTTTTATTATATTTGCTTACCCTATCCAAGATTATTTAATATTTTTCCAGTTGGTTAGATCTGACTTTATTTATGTGGAAAGTGTTTTGTAGTTTTGCTCATACAGTTCCTGATTTTACTTTGGCAGATAGATTCCTAAATATTTTATACTATAGGTAGTTATTTTAAATGGAACAATAAACATTTCTTAAGCACCACGTATATGCTGGGACTGTGCTAAGCATTAAGTATACAAATATAAATGAAGATTGTACCTTCCCTTATAATCTAATGGAAGAAGACAATAAAAAAGAGCATCTGAAAAGGAGGAAGATGAAATAAATGTATTCAGTGCAGGGACATGATAAAGGGTTCCAGAAGGCTAAATTAAGTACAGTTGGTGGGGAGAAAAACCATGCTGGGTCCCTCACATTAATTTATTTATATATAGTTCACTGGAAAAATTCACTTTCTACAAATTTTATGAAAAAATATGTTGTAATTTTTTTTTCAAATTTTCAAAATATATGCAAGGACAATTTTTACCATTGTCCCTTCCAAAACCTTGTGTTCCCATTTCACCTTTTCTTCACCCCTTTATGGCAAGTAATCCAATATGTGTTAAACATGGTCAAATATATGTAAATCCAATATAGACATATGTATTTATGCAATTGTCTTGCTGCACAAAAAGAATCAGATCAAAAAAGAAAAAGTGAGAAAGAAAATAAAATTCAAGCAAAGAACAAAAGAAGTAAAAATGCTTTTGTGATTGACACTCAGTTCCCATAGTCCTCCTCTCTCTGAGTGCTGATGATTCTCATTATCAGAAGATAATTGGAACTGGCTAGAATCATCTCATTCCTGAGAAGAACCACATCCATCAGAACTGATCATCGTATAACCTTGCCATTGCTATGTACAATAAAATCCTGCTTCTGCTCATTTCACTTATCATCAGTTCATGTAAGTTTCTCTAGGCCTCTCTAAAATCATCCAGTGAATCATTTCTTAAAGAATAATATTCTATAATATTCATACAGCATAACTTATTCACCATTCTCCAACTGATGGGCATCCATACAGTTTCTAGTTTTTTGCCACTACAAAAAGGACTGACACAAATATTCTTGCACATGTGGGTCCCTTTACCTCCTTTCAGATTATCTTTGGGATATAAGCCCAGTAAAAACACTGCTGGGTCAAAGGGTATGCACAGATCGATAACCTTTTGAGCAGAGTTTAAAATTTCTCTACAAAATTTATTAGATCCATTCACAATCCCACCAGCAATATATTAGTGTTCCAGTTTTCCCACATCCAACATTCATCATTTTCCTGTCATTTTAGCCAATCTGAGAGGTGTGTAGTGGTATCTCAGAGTTGTCTTAATGTGTATTTCTCTGATCAATAGTGATTTAGAGCACCTTTTCATATGACTAGAAATGGTTTCAATTTCTTCTTCTGAAAATTGTCTATTCATATCCTTTGACCATTAATGAATTGGAGAATGGCTTGATTTCTTATAAATTGGTCAATTTTCTAAATATTTTGGAAATTAGGCCTTTATCAGAATCTTTGACTATAAAAATGTTTTCCCAGTTTACTTCCCTTCTAATCTTATCTTCATTAATTTAGTTTGTACAAAATCTTTTTTAACTTGATATAATCAAAATTTTCTATTTGGTGTTCAATAATGAGTTCCATTTCTTTTTTTGGTCACAAATTCCTTTCTTTTTTACAGAATTGAGAGATAATCTAACCTATGTTCTTCTAATTTGCTTATAATAGCACTCTGTGTCTAAATCATGAACCCATTTCTACCTTATCTTGGTATATAATGTTAGATGTGGGTCAGTGCCTAGTTCCTACCATACTAGTTTCCAATTTTCCCAGGAGTTTTTGCCAAATAGTGACTTAATATCCAAAAGCGGGGGTCTTTGGGTTTGTCCAACACAAGATTACAATAGTTATTGAATATTTGTTCCTATGAACCTAAACTATTTCATTGATCAACTACCCCTTTTTTTAGCCAGTACTAATAGTTTTTATGATTGCTATTTTGTAATATAGTTTTAGATCTGGCACAGCTAGACCATCTTCATTTGCATTTTTTTACTTAGTTCCCTTGAAATACTTGAACTTTTGTTCTTCCAGATGAACTTTGTTATTATTTTTCTTGAGTTATAAAATAATTTCTTGAGAGTTTGGCATAGCACTAAATAAGTAGATTAATTTAGGTAATATTGTCATTTTTTTTACATTAGCTCAGCCTAGCCATGAGCACTTGATATTTTCCCAAATGATTAGATCTGACTTTATTTGTGCAAAAAATGTTTTGTAGTTTTACTTATATAGTTCCTGACTTTCCCTTGGCAGATAGATTCCCATATATTTTTTACTATTGACAGTTATTTTTAATGGAATTTCTGTTTGTATCTCTTGTTGGTGTATTTTATTAGTGATGTATAAAAATGCTGATGATTTATGTGTATTTATTTTGTATCCTGCAACTTTGTTAAAGTTGGGAATTGTTTCTAATAGTTATTAGTTGATTTGCTAGGATTCTCTAAGTATACCATTATGCCATCTGAAAAGAGTGAAAATTTGGTTTCCTTATTACTTGCTCTAATTCCTTTAATTTCTTTTTCTTCTCTTATTGCTAAAGCTAACATTTTTAATACAATATTGAATAATTCTGGTGATAGTGGGCAACCTTGTTTCACCACTGATTTTATTGAGAATGATTCAAGATTGTCCCCATTACAAATGATGCTTGTTGTTGATTTTAAATAGATGCTACTGATTATTTTAAGGAAAAATCTATTTATTACTATACTCTCTGGTGTTTTTAATAGGAATGGGTTTTGGATGTTATCAAATGCTTTTTATGCATTTATTGAGATGATTATATGATTTTTGTTAGTTTGGTTATTGATATAGTCAATTATAGCAATAGTTTTCCTAATATTGAACCAGCCCTACATTCCTGGTATAAATCCTACGTGGTCATTATGTATTGTCCTGGGTATAACTTACTGTAATCTCTTTGGTAATATTTTATTTAAGATTTTTTGCCTCAATATTCATTGGGAAACTGTTCATTAATTTTATTTCTGTGTTTTCACTCTACCTGGTTCAGGTAGCAGCATCCTACCTGTATCTTAAAAAGAATTTGGTAGGACACCTTTTCCCTATTTTTTTCAAATAGTTTATATAATATTTGAATTAATTGCTCTTTAAATGTTTGATAAAATTCACATGTGAATCCATCTGGCTCTGGAATTTTTTTTTTCTTAGAGAACTGAGTAATAGCTTATTCTATTTCATTTTCTAAAATGGGAGTATTTTAGTAATTTATTTCCACTTCTGTTAATCAGGACAATTTGCATTTTTCTGGGGATTCCTTCATTTCACTTGCATTATCATATTTATTGACATATAGTTGAGCCAAATAAGTCCTAATTATTACTCTAATGTCCTCTTCATTGGTGGAAAGTTTTTCCTTTTCCTTTTTGAGACTAACAATTTGATTTTCTTCTTTAATTTTTCCAAAACAATTAAGTAGAAGTTTATTTTTTTTTCATTAAACCTACTCGTAGTTTTAATTTGTAATTAAATGGTTTTCTTACTTTCAATTTTAGTATTCTTGCATTTTATTTTTAGAATTTCCAATCTGGTATTTACTTGGGGGTTCTCAATTTGTTCTTTTGCTCCCTTTTTTAGTTTCAAGCCAAATTCATTGATTTTCTCTTTCTCTATTTTGTGAAAGTAAGCATCTAGAGATACAAATGTTCCTCTAATAATCTCTTTGACTACATCTCACAAATTTTGGTATGCTGTCTCATTGTTGTCATTTCGAAATTATTGATTTTGTCTATTATTTGTTGTTTCACCCACTGATTCTTTAGGACTAGATTATTTTGTTTCCAATGAATTTTTAGTCTACTTTCACCCGATTTTTAATTGTGTGTGATTTTTATTGCATTATGATCTGAAAAAGAAGCATTTTATATTTCTTCCTTTCTGCATTTGATTTTGAGGTTTTTATGCCCTAATACACTGTCAATTTTTAATGGGGCTTCCACGAACCACCAAGAAAAAATATGCTCCTTTTTGTCTCCATTTAATTTTCTCCAAATGTCTATCATATTTAACTTTATTCAAATTCTATTTACCTCTTTATTGTATTTCTTATTTATTTTGTGGTATGATTTGTCTAGTTCTGAGAGCAAGGTTGAGATCCCCTTATAGTTTTGCTGTCCAATTTTCCTTGCTGCTCTCTTAGCTTCTCCTTTAGGAATTTGAATTCTATATCACTTTGTCCATTTATATTTTGTATTGACATTGCCTCATTATCTATGGTACCCTTTAGCAAGATGCAGTTTCCTTCCTTATCTCTTTTAATTAGATCTATTTTTGTTTTTACTGGATCTGATTTGAGGATTGTTACCTCTGCTTTTTCTTTTACCTCATCTGAAGCATAATAAATTCTGCCCCAGCCTTTTACTTTTACTCTACTGTATCTTTCAGCTTTAAATAAATTTCTGGTAAACAATACATTATAGGTTTCTGTCTTTCAATCCAGTCTGCTAGCTGCTTCTGTTTTATAAGAGAGTTCATCCCATTCACATTCACAGATAAAATTATCATCTCTGTATTTTTAGTCATCTTGTATACTCCCAATTATTTTCTCTTTTCTTTCCCCCTTTCCCTCCTCTTCAGTGTTTTGTCATTCATAACTCCCTCCTTCAAACAGCCATCCCTTTTACCAGCCTCCATTTTTTTATACATTTCCTCTTCTATTAGCCTCTTTCCTGGGTTCCCCCTTCCCCTCATACTTCCCTAGAGGGCCAAACAAGCTTCTCTGTGAAGCTAAATGTGTCTGATAATCTCTTTGAACCAAATCTGATGCAAGTAAAATTTGCACATTGCTCATTCTCCTCTCCTCCTTCCCTCAATTGCAATAGGTCTTTTTTTGCCTCCTCATGAGATGCAATGTACTCAGTTTTGGCTCTTCTTTTTTCTTCTTCATGTAGAATCACAGTTCCTCCTCTAATTTCTTTTTTGAAGTCATCACAATAAAATCAAATTATATCTACACACTCTAAGTATACTCATAAGAGAGATTCTGATCTCAAGAGTTAAAAATATCACATTCCCAAATAGTGACATAAGCTTTTTGACTTTTAAAAGAATGTAATGTTCTGATAGTCTCTTCAATTATAATCCTTCTCTGGAAGGAGGTTTCTTTTCTATATAATCTTTTCCTTTGTGAGTAGGTTTCTTGGGAGGCTTCTGGAACCTTCCCCTCTAAAAGTGTGGAATTGCTGGACTTGTGAATCCATGGGACGTATTCTCTTTGACTCAATCCAAATTGCCATCCCAACTCAATGTCCCAGTCTAGACTCAAAATGTCAAGGTCTGGGCTAGTTATTCTGAAGGACTCAGAATAAGTACTGGCTCCACATTGGGCACCAAATTTACTAAAGGAATGGTTGGGGTTTCCTGTAGCTTTCTCCAGCTGAAACAGTCTCCAGGCATCGTTCATTATGTTCTTCTCATGTTCCGAATCAATTGCATTCACTTCTCTCTCTTTGCAGCTCTCATCAAACAAAGGACACAAGAAAAACTGGCTCCAGGATTGACAACCTAATGTCACAGAAACCAGCATATGGAATCAGGACAAAAGAAAGTTATTTTTCTTTCCTTTTTTACCTTTTTATGCTTCTCTTGAGTTGTGTGTTTGAAGATTAAATTTTCTCTTCAACTTTGGAATTTTCATTAGAAATAGATGAAATTCATTTGTTTCATTCAATGTCCATCTTTTCCCCTGAATGATGATGCTCAGTTTTTCAGGATTTTTGTTTGTTTCTTGGACTTCCGGACAAGATGGTGGCGTGGAGGCAGACAGCTGCTTGAGCTCCATATTTTCTCTTAGGACTTATTTCATGACAAGCTTCGGAATTAATGCTTGACCAGAAAAGAAACCTACAAATAACAGCAACAGAAGACATCCTTGAAATTCACAAGAGAAGGTCTGTGTTTGCTTGGGGGAGGGGATGAACAGACTGGGCACAGACTGAGAGCAAGCAGCCAGAGCAAGGCAGGCAGCTCACACAGCTCAGACCTGAGGGGGTAGGGGTATGATCTCTGCTGTTTCTGTGAAAAGACTTTTAACCCAGTGCAGATACTCTATCTTGGCAGCAATCCAGGAGCAGCTGAGAAAGTGTAAACATCAGAGGTAAAGAAAAAAATCGGAGAGCTAGTGTCTCTCAGGACCAGCCACTCCCAACCCCACCTGGAGTGACTTAGCCCATTCTCAGAGCCTCAGAGCACAGACTCAGCACAGCCACTGCTGTCCTGTTAGTGCCTCTCTACTGTCTCCCTCAGTCTATAGAGGAAGCCCATTAACACCATCCAGCCCCATCCCCCCAAAAAACAGAACAATTGTTTCTCTTGTCAATTTGTTTTCTTCCATTCCCACTCTGACAAAATGAACAAAAAATTTAAAAGGGATCTAACCATTGACAGCTTCTGTGTGGAGAGAGAGCAGAATCCAAATACTGAGGAGACTAAAAACAGACTGTCCCCAAAGGAATCCCCTAAGGGGGATATGATTTGCTCCTCAATACAAAAGAATCTCATAGAGGAAATCAAAAAGGCTCTCACAAGAGAGCTAGAAGAGAAATGGGAAAAGGAAAGGGAAGCTTGGCAAGAGAGCCTGGAGAAGTCATTGCACCCATTTAAAGACAGAGTGGATAAAGAAAACAAATTATTGAGAAATAAAATTAGTGAATTAGAAAAGGTAAACAACTCCAAGGAAAACAGGATTAGTGAGCTGGAAAAAGAAAACAGCTCTTTAAAAAATAAAACGGATAAAATGGGAAAAAAATCAATAGAAGATAAAAACTCAATTGGACAATTACAAAAAGATATAAAAAAAGTGAGTGAAGAAAATACATCATTGAAAATTAGACTCAAACAAGTAGAAATGAATGACTCAAGGAGAAACCAAGAAGTAGTCAAGCAAAACAAGAAAAATCAAAGCAATTGAAAAGAATGTCAAGTACCTTATTGGAAAGACAACAGACCTGGAAAACAGATCCAGGAGAGACAATTTGAGAATAATCAGACTCGCTGAAAAATGTGAGGAGAAAAAGAGCCTGGACACTATTTTCCAGGAAATTATCAACAAGAACTGTGCAGACGTTTTAGAAACAGAAGGTAAAATAGACATTGAAAAAATTCATCAATCACTTACTGAAAGGGACCCTAAAATCAAAACACCAAGAAATATAGTGGCCAAGTTCAAGAACCATTAGATGAAGGAAACGGCTAGAAAACTCTTATGCTTTTTTCCCTTGAGCCCCCCTGAACCCCTTCCCCAATATTTAATTTATAGACCCCACTTGTGAACGCGCAGCCCTCCCCTTTTAGTATCCCTCCCCCCTCCTTCCAAGTCCCTTCCCTAACTCCCCTTTACCTTTTCCCTTTTTCTCTCCCCATTTTAATGAGGTGAGAGAGAATTCTCTGAAAAACAAATATGTCAATTATTTACTCTTTGAGCTTACTCTGATGAGTGTAAGATTCACGCAAAGTCTCTACCCCTCTCTAAATTCCCTCAGATATGGTGTATTTTCTATGCCTCTTCCTGGGATGTAGTTTCCCTCTTTTTATCACTCCTTCCCCTTTTTCTGATACTACCCCCTTCCCTTTACCACACGCCCCCTTTTTTTTTATATATCAGTAGAATCAAATTATCCATGCGTACTTTCTATATACGCACAATAGAGATACAGTTCTCAAGGGTTCTGTGTACCTTTTTCTGTTTCTCTTCAGTCTTGTGGATGTAGATCAAATTTTTTGTTTAAGTCTGTTTTTTTTTTTTTTTTCTTAGAAACATATGGAATTCCTCTATTTCATTGAATGATCATCTTCTTCCATGGAAAAAAAAAAATGCTAAACTTAGCTGGGTAGTTTATTCTTGGTTTCAATCCTTGATCTTTTGCCTTACGGAATATCAGGTTCTAGGGCCTCTGGTCTTTTAATGTGGAGGCAGCCAGATCTTGAGTGACCCTTATTGTGGCACCTTGGTATTTAAATTGTTTTTTTTTTCTAGCTGCTTGCAAGATTTTCTCCTTTGTGTGGTAATTCTGCAGCTTGGCCACAATATTCCGTGGTGTTCTTTTTTTAGGGTCTTTTTCAGAAGTTGTTCGATGAATTCTTTAAATGCCTATTTTCCCTTCTGTTTCTATTATGTATGGACAGTTCTCTTTGATGATTTCCTGTAAAATAGAATCTAGGCTCTTTTTTTGGTCATAGTTTTCAGGAAGTCCAATGATCCTCAGATTATCTCTCCTAGATCTATTTTCCAGGTCTATAGATTTTCCCAGTAAGTATTTGACGTTATTCTCCAGCTTTTCCTTTTGTTTTGTTTTGTTTTGTTTTGTTTTGTTTGACTGATTCTTGGGTTCTCAATGAATCATTCATTTCTATTTGTTCTGTCCTGAATTTTAAGGAGTTATTTTCTTCATTCACAATTTTAGTTCTTTTTGTATATGCCCAATTGAGTTTTTAAATGAATTATTTTGCTCTATTGAATTTTTTTCCATTTCCCTAAATTTTTTTTAAAGAATTATTTTCTTTTTCCAATTCAGAAATCCTACTTTCATGTGATTTTTTTTAACCTTTTCTAATTCACAAATTTTGTTTCCCTGAATCTCCTGTGAATTGTTTATTTTTTCCAACTCAGATTTCAGGACGTTGTTAATCTCTATCATAGTTTCTCTTTCCTTTCCCCATTTTTCTTCAAACTCTCTTAACTTTTTAATAGTCTCTTCTAGGAGAGAGTTATGTGATGGGGGGCAGGTATCATTCCCTTTTAGGCTGTTATCCTCTGACTCTCTGCTATTAACTTCCTCAGGGTTGGATACCTGCTCTTTCTCTGTGTAGAAAGAATCAATGGTTCTTCTTGGCTTTTTACTCATATTTTAAAAATCTTTTGGGGTCTGTCCTCAGGGTAAGAAGTTTATTTATTTATTTCTTTATCAGCTTCCTCCGAGACCGGATGTATGTAGCGGCTCCTGTGCCTGAGCTAAGAGAGAGCTCTGGGAGAGAGTTCCCCTCCCCCTCTCTGGAATTGCCTTAGAGGTGATTAGCAAAGCTGCTCTTTGAGGGCACTGTGTGTCCTAGAGACTTCCCTGAGGTTTAAGACTGAACAGTAAAGGTGACACAAAGCCCAGCCTATGAGTCCCAGTGGGGTGTGGATGTCAGCAGCTGAAGTGAAAAGCCCCTGCGCTCAAACTGGAAGTGTCTGCCCGGAAACCAGGGTCCCTATTTCAAAGGTACCGCTTCTCTGGGACTTCCAGGGCTGAGTTCCACAGCCTCCAGCTGAGCCAGGCACTATGTGTTGCCTTGGGCCGTGTCCTTGCTTTTCAAGCTCTTAACTACTCCCAGGTGAAGCCCGGGACAGCCTAAGTCGGCCACACATACAGTGCCGAGATCTGTTAGGTCACTTCCAGATTGGGGTGGTTCTAGTATCTGGCTTTATATTTTAAAGTGGCTTGATTTCTCTTCTGAACTGCTGTTTTGTAAGCACAGAAGAGCTAACAGCCTGTGCCAGATGCTTCTATCTCAGTGGCTTCTCTGATCCCAGAGTCCTCCCAGCCCAATCGGCGCAGTGTGCTAGCACCTAACCATCTGTGCTGGCCTTTTTTTTTTCCTCCCCTGGGAACCGACCTTTTATGTTGAAACTCCAGTTTCTCTTTAGCTGGTAAGTTGTGCTTCCAGTCCTTGTGGTTTCTATCAGTCCAACGTTATTTTTGAGGCTGATTTAACTAATTGGTATTGAGGGGAAAAGGGAGCTTACAATTTTTCATGTATCTTCTCCTCCATCTTGGCTCCGCCCCCAAGATAAAAATTTGAATTCTTTATTTTTTCCAACTCAAATTTCAGGACATTTTTATTCTCTATCAAAGCTTCTCTTTCCTTTTCCCATTTTTCTTCAAACTCTCTTAACTTTTTAATAGTCTCTTCTAGGAGAGAGTTGTGTGATGGGAGGCAGGTATCATTCCCTTTTAGAGTGTTATCTGCTGACTCTCTGCTGTTAACTTCCTCGGGGTTGGATACCTGCTCTTTCTTTATTTAGAAAGAATCAATAGTTCTCTTCAGCTTTTTACTCATTGTTAAAAATCTTTTGGGGTCTGCCTTTGGGGTAATTAGTTTATTTATTTACTTATTTACCAGCTTCCTCCCAGACTGGATGGATGCAGGGGGCTCCTGTACCTGAGGTAGGAGACAGCTCTGGGACAGAGTTCCCCTCCCCCCTCCCAGGAAATGCCTCAGAGGTGATAGGGCTGCTCTGTGAGGGTTGCCCACTGAAGGACCCTGCTGTGTGTCCTAGTGACTTCCCTGAGATTTAAGACTGAACTGTAAAAGTGACACAAAGCCTGGCCAATGTGTCCCATGGGGCATGGATATCAGCAGCTGATGTGAAAAGCCCCTGCACTCAAATTGGAAGTGTCTGCCAGGAAACTGAGGTCCCTACTTGAAAGGTTCTGCTTCTCTGGGAGTTCTTCTTCTCTGGGAATTCTGTGGCTGCTAGAGTTCCACGGCCTCAGGCCAAGCCTGGCCCTATGTGGATTAGATATTGCCTCAGGCTGTGTCCCTGCTCTTAGGTCACTTCCGGATTGGGGTGGTTCTAGGATCTGGATTTATATTTTAAAGTGGCTTGATTTCTCTTCTGAACTACTGTTTTATAAGCAGAGAAGAGCTAACAGCCTGTGTCAGATTCCTCTATCTCAGTGGCTTCTCTGATCTGAGAGTTCTCCCCAGCCCCATTGGCACAGTGTGCTAGGACCTAACTGTCTGTGCTGGCCTTTTTTCTTCCTCCCCTTGGAACTGACCTTTTTTGTAGAGACTCCAGATTCTCTTCAGCTGGTAAGTCCTGCTTTTAATCCTTGTGGTTTCTATCAGCCCAGCGTTATTTTTGAGGCTGTTTTAACTAATTGGTTATGAGGGAAGAAGGGAACTTACAATTTTTCATGTATCTTCTCCCCCATCTTGATCCGCCCCCTTAATCTTCTTTTCTATTTGTTCAAATGAATTTTTAAATTGAGTGTTTTGTTCATTGCATTTTGTTTTTCAGTGAATTGCTTTGTTTTTCATATCTTCTTTTGTAAAGAGTTATATGCTTTTTTTTTTTCATCAGGTCTATTTTTTGAAGAGTTTTCTTCAGATAATTTCTGGTTTTCCTTTTCCATATCTTCTTGCAAAGATTTCTTTATCCATTTTTCTAACTCTCTTGTATAATTTTTTTAAAATAATTCTTCTAAGAGAGCCTTGTGACATGGATATGAACTCATAATAATCTTTGGTAATTCATATGAAGTTGGCTTTCCCGTAGGATCCTCAAGGTATGAGGTCTGTTCTCTCTCACTATAGAAGTTGTCTATGATCAGAGTTCTTTTTTGATTTTTTGCCCATTTTTTTAAGCTTGATGTCTGCTTATAAAGTAAAAGGGTGATAGACACTTTAGTTTGCCTTGAGACAGTTATGCTGACTGACTTCTGGGTCTGGGGAATCACAGCTGCTTCTATATTCTTCCTGACCTCAGATGTTTTCAATTTGCCTTTTGTATTTGCTTTTAGTTATTTTACAGCAAATCTGCTAAACCACTCATTTGCAAACAGGACACAATAGCCTAAGAGCTACCCAGCTTCCTGTTTGAAGTCCACACTATTTGAGTTCAGCAGCCTCTCCCCCTGCCTGATTGTAACAGACTTTTTTTCTGAAGTTCTTCCATTATATCTTCTTTTGGAAATTTGTTTTATTTCAAATATTTTTAGATTATATTGATTCAAAACCAGTTTAGAAGCTTAACCTGCTGTTGTTTTGACAGAAGTTTGGAGAAGTTTACAGAAAGCCATGTCTGTCCTCTGCCATCTTGGCTCTGCTCCCTGCTCATTTTGTTCAGGTTTGAGATTTGCTCTTAAGGCAAAGAGGTGACAGCTGTTTTAATTTGCCTTGGGGAAGTTTTGTTGAATGACTTCTGGTGCTAGGTAATCAAGGCCAGGTCCTGCATTCTTCAGGGCTCAGTGGCTTACAAATTTTCTTTTGTATTTGCTTTGGGTGTTGTAATGTTCTGTTGTCTCTAGAGTGCAATCAGAGTTAAAGTCCTTTTCCTTTATTATGTTCTTCAAAGTCTTGAATTTTTTCCTGGGGTCCGGCTAGCTTTAATATCTCTTGTCAGAAGGTTTCCAGCCAGCTTCAGTCTCTAGTTCCTTCTGAATCCAAAGCCTCCAGCCAGCACGAAGGAAGATGTGGGAATGGATCAGACTCTGCCTCCAAGGGTGTGGGAAGTCTTCTCCTTGACTCAATCCAGACTGACTCCTTCCAGACTCAATGTTGCCTCCTTATATCTTCCCAGAGAATGGGCTTGTGAGTACTCCATGGGCTTGTGGGAACTCCTTATATAACCAATGAGCTAGCGCTTTTAAAGGTGTTAACTCCTTTAAAGGTGTAAACTCCTTTCAGAAGTCTAAAAGTATAAACTCCTTTTAAAGGTGTGAACTCTGAACTAGAGAATTGTTAAGTATCAGACAACTGACTTAGCACCTAGTAAAATCCTAACAGGGTGCCTTACAGCAAATTTAATAAAACACCTGCTTGCAACCAGGACAGAGTAGCCTAAGAGCCTCATAGAAGATTTCCTGGTGTATGGATGCTGCAATGCTCTGGCTCTCTTCTCCAGATCTTTGCCCCAGGCTCCCTACACTGTGGTCTGGGCTCAGCAGGTCAGGGTCCCCCCTGCCTGATTGAAACAGTCCTGTTCTGAAATTCTTCCAAAGTATCTTCTTTTGGAAATGTGTTGTATTTCCAATATTTGTGGGTCCTATCACTTTAAAACCAGTTCAGAGGTTTAATCTGCTGTTGGTTTGAGAGAAGTTTGGAGGAGGTCAGGTAGAAAAATGTCTACTCTCTGTCATCTTGGCTCTGCCCCTTATAGGTTGTAATTTTAGTAATCATAGTAAATCCAGTTTTGTGTGTGTGTGTGTGTGTGTGTGTGTGAGAGAGAGAGAGAGACAGAGAGAGAGAGAGAGAGAGAGAGAGAGAGAGAGAGAGAGAGAGAGAGAGAGAGACAGAGAGACAGAGAGAGACAGAGACAGAGACAGAGAGAGAGCAAGTATGTATATGGTCATGACATTTCAATTTACTCTCTTGAGATATGATTTTAGTGCCCACAGTCAAAAATTTAGTGATCTAGACAAATAGAATCATGAGGCTGAAGTAGTCTCTAAATAGGGATCAGAGAGGAGTAAAAGGACCAGGCTTACACTAAGGAAGAATAACCATTTTCTGCCTATTCTATTCTATAGCTCTGATGCTTTTAACATTTTCTTCCTTTTGTGAATGCTTGCTTTTAAAATAAGAAGAAAGTGAAAGCAAACAAGACAAACATCTACAAAGGATACCAAAACCCAGATACAAAATAAGATAGAGCACATTTATGTAACACTTTAAGGTTAATAAAATACTTTTTTTGTATAGTTATTCTGAGGTAGATAGCACATTATACATTATATATACATTATATAATATACATTATAGCATTACTACTCCCAAAGATGTGTCTGAAGTTCAGAGAAATTAAATGAATTTCCAGTTTTCACACAGCTAACCAGTCAAGAACTAGGCTTGGACCCAGGCCCTTAGACTTAACTATTAAATATTAGTCTCTCTACACAGATTTGGATGAGGAATTAGTAGAACTAACTTAGAATTATAGCTCTCCCAATCATTACCTTAATGAACAAATCTTCAAATTTTATTTTTTTCACTTATAAAATGAGTGGTTTGACCTTGGTAATCTCTAAGGTCTTTTTTGGCTCACAATTCTTAGAGAATATTTGCATTATGTTATAGTTTGAAAAGCAACACATTGGTAAAGTCATTCAGAAACATGAATTTTCTCTCTGCTGAACTCTGTGCATCTCCTATTTAACATCATGCCCTTAATCTCTTGCTTGCTTTCTAATAAAGATGAATGGCAATCCCTTTTCAGTAAACAAAAATGAAAAACAGAGTTTAGTTTTATGCATGGCAGTGGAATCCATGGTTTGTCTTGAAAGAATGTCAAGGACAAACAAAATATGCTGTGCCCTCTCTCCTAATTTACTATATTCATTCCAGCTACATAAGCAATAGTACTGCACTGCAAACAATCAGTAGCTTGCAGGTGCTGAACAAATGTTCATTGGGAAAAGGTAGCACCTAACTGCATCAATGTAAGAAGATTCTGTTAAACTTCTTAGATTATCATCCATAATTCTGGCATCATAATGTATGTTAAAATATGGAAGAGGGAAATACTCTCCCAATATTTCTATACCCCTAATGTGGGGAATACATGATTATAATTAATCATTAATCTTTTCCATAAAAAGTAAAAAAAAAAAGCAAAGGAAAATATTAATAAGTGTAATGGATAATTATCACTCATCATCACATTACAAATATGTAACAATATATTATAGCAATATGTAACAATATGGAAATGTTGCCTTGCTATTTGTAATATTATTAATGGAAAAGAGACTTCAATTTTTTTTTTTTTTTGCTATATAGTATAAGCTGTTATAAAACCCAAGCATAGAGTAAAAGATATTCAAGGGTATTCCAAAACACATATTAAGTCATTTCTAACCAGGATCTTAACTAGGACAGGAGAGTTAGGATTTTTTAAAGAGTTTGATAATTTAAAGAGCAATGACTTCTCCTATCCCTTCTACAGACTAGAAATAGCTGAAATAGTAAGACTTATTAATTACAATAGGAGTTACCATTCATTAAGCTTCATCCACTTTAGTGTTTCAATAGGTGAAATATTCTTCTGACCATTCCATGGTAGTGATTGGAGGTAAAGATTTAATCTGGACTCAGAGTCTACATATTCACCTTTCATTGATTGCACCAATCACAAAAATTCTACCTACGACTCTTCTTTCACCTATTAAATCTATCTACATTTTCCTTGTTAAATCTTTTGCATGTGATCAGCCAAAAGAAATGACCAATTTTCATATATCTGATTCTGTCTTAAAATGTTCATGTGAATGACCCTTTAAATAATTTTAAGATTCAGGTAGGGCCATTAGTTATGGCTCAAACCCAAATGCTAATGAGTTCTGCTGCATTGCTTTAATCTTCTTATTCAAAGTAAATTTCTCAAAGGTTAAATATCTCACAAAGACTTTTTAATAGGTTTGTTGTTCTGTACTTTGTATTTTCATCAGGAACATTAGTAATTGCTATTGCAGAAATATTTGTATTGCTAAAAGAACTATACATGAAGTTGGTTCTGAATAATCCTACATATTTTCATGGAAGTTTCAAGGTCTTCTGATAATTTACAAATGGTTATGTGAATAGGTTTCTTCACATTATTTTATATGATTATTATTATTGACAATATCAACATGATTAGCACAATATTTCTATAATTTAACAATAATAACAAATAAAATGCCAACTTGAAAAGAAAATAACCTAAGGGAATTTTAAAAGAATGACTGACCTTTATTAGTGTAATTAATAGTAAAAGAACTCTAATTTATAGGATTTGATAAATCTAATGTTTTTCAGTTCTGTGAATTTCAGTTCCCTTTTCCGTAAAAATTAAGTCTTGCATCCTAGGAGACTGTTAGTACTATTAAACAAAATATCAGGATCATCTCTCTCTCTCTGTTTTTCTGAAAAATGAAGACATCATCATTCTTTATCACTCAAAGACAATTAATTTAACTTAGGATAGAATGTTGACTTTCTTTGTTTCCTTAGTATTCAGCACAGTTACTGGCACATAATAGGAACTTGTGAAAAGAATAAACTAATAGTTTTTCTTCAAGAGAATTTCACTGTCATATATAAGGAACCTTGATAATGTTAGCAAGAGGTTTTTTTTTTTTTTTAATTTGGTTGAAATGAGGTGCAATATCCTTATACAAGAAAAATAAGAAAGTCACAGTATACATGTTCAAATCAGATGGGAGGTTTGATTTAAATGAATGTAGTTCTTTAATTTTACAATTGAAGAAATGTGCCTAACTTATCCAAAAAGAAATCGTATTCTCTAGTTCATATCACCATTTAGTGGCAAAATTTAAAATAGAACCAATCTTCCTGACTCCCACTCATTATTATAGGAAGAATATTATTTGTGAACTTTAAGAGAGTAACCATTGAGAACCACTACAATTACCAAAAAAAAAAAAAAAAAAAAAAAGGCCATTCAGATTAATCTCATTTCTTTATTTTGTGAAAAATAACTAGACTAACATTTCAAAAGAATATATCAAAATTTCAGTAAAATATTTGACAGTATCTAATAAAAAATAAGGAGAAATGTAGACAGATGTAAATATAATTAGAGAATTCAAAAACCAGTAGGATAGCTTAGGTGGTACAGTGGATAAATTTTTGTGCATGATGTCATGAAAACAAAACTGAATCCAAATATGGCCTAAAGACATATAGTTGTGTGACCCTGGAAAAATCATTTAAACTCTGTTTGCCTTAGTGATCTCTTCTCTAAAATGGGGATAATAATAGCACTTAACTCTCAAGATTATTGTGATCAAATAATTATTTTAAAATACTTAGCACAGCACGTGATATGTAGCACCTGCTATGGAAATATTTAGTTTGTTGCTGTTGTTGTTATTTTCTTATTACCAAAACAAAGGAATAATTATTATTTGATGTCAACTGAGGAAAAGGTCTCTAATAGGGCAAGTCATGAACCTTGATCAGTTTATTTATATATTTTCAACGATTTGCATCAAATCAAAGATAGAATACTTTTTCATTTTGTGTATAAACTAAAAGGAATAAAGAATATCTTGGATCACAGGATCACAACAATTTTGAAGGGACATATAAATCTAATGAGAGTAAATGAAATAAATGAAAATGAAGTTCTACAACTAGAGTCAAAATAATCAATTGAATAAATAAATATACAATGCAACAAAACTTACTAGACATCCATTAATACTCAAATAGATCTATGATGTTATCAATTTGAGAATTTCCTCCAACAAGACAGTTGCAAATCTACATGTACTTTCTTATCTTGTGTATCTCTTATACATGTTCTAAAAGTTTAAAACAGGCAATCCATACAACAAATGGAATTGTTTCTTCACTTTTTCCTATATCCAGATGATACCAGTAGAGAGCTCTGGCTATTCTCTTACCATTTTACAATCTTGCTATATGACTAATTTATCTTATCTTCCTGTCATATAAATCTTTGATAATATACTGTATTCTAGTTATTTGGAACTGGTTAAAAGTTGTATTCTATGCATGTCAAGAATATACCGTTCATGCCTGTGACAATCATCTTTATTTGAAATAGGAGACAGTTGTTCTCCCCATCTCGTTGTCACATAGCAATACAATACAGAGATTATTATTGAGAAGATGGGTCTTTGCTATCATGAGAAAGATGCAGTTAAAGGAGTTTTGCAATTCCGCAAAATCATTACTGCCTGTCCCACTGCCATGTTGTTTTTTTTTTTTTTTTGTTTTGTTTTTTTTTATAACCAAAATTCAAGTCCCTTTCCTCTCTATATCATTTGTCCTAGATAGATATTCTTTGGGACATGGTCTATAAGATGTTTTTTTTTTTTTTTTTTTTTCAGATGTGAGTTAAAATGTAAATTATTTCTTCATCTGTAGGACCTTTCCTATGTGGATCGATGATTCTAATGAATGATTCCAAATCTCCTCCAAGATCTTTACAATAACATATATAAACAAACAAAGCAATGAACATAATGTCATTTACAGAGATACATATGGAAGATATCATATTTTAAATTAAAATTTAATTCCATTTTTTCTCAAATACATGTTGGTAATTTTTAAAATTTTGTTATTAAATTTGAGTTCCATATCCTCTTCTTCTCCTCTTCCCCCCAGCCCAGTTAAGAAGGAAAAAATTAATATATTTATATGTGTGCAATAATGGAAAATACATTTCCATTTTAGTCATGTTGTGAATGAAAACAGATAAAAACAAAAAGAACAATAAAGTTAAAAGTGCTTTAATCTGTATTTAGACTTAATCAATTCTTTCTCTGAAGGTAGATAGATTTTACTTCATAAGAACTTTGGATTTGTCTTTAATCATTGACTTAAACATAACAGTTATGTCATAAATGACCATCATACAATATTGTTGTCACTGTATAAGATATTTTATTGGTTGTGCTCATTTCACTTTTCATTATTCCATATAAGTCATCCTAAGTTTTTCTGAAAACATCCTATGATCATTTCTTATAGCAAATATTCCATCAAAATGAAATACCACAACTTATTAATCATTACTCAGATGACAGGCAACCCTTCAATTTCCAGCTTTTTGTAAACACAAAAAGAGGTACTATACATTTTTTGTACAAAAGTATTTTTTCCTTTGAATTCTTTGGAATACAGGCTTATTGGTAATTAGGCATAGTTTCACATTGCTTTCTGGAATGATTACATCAATTCAAAACAGCATTAAGAATGTATTAGTTTTGTATTGTCAGTGGAGTTGTGAACTGATCCATTCATTCTGAGAACAATTTGGAACTATACACAAAGGGCCATAAAACTGTTCATACACTTTGATCCAGCAGTAAATCTTTATTCCAAAGAAATTATGAAAACAAAGGAAAAGGAACTACATTAGCAAAAAGATTTGTAGAAGCTCTTATTATTGTGGCAAGGAATTGGAAATTGTGTGTATGCCCATCAGCTGAATAATGGCTTAATAATTTGTGTTATTTTAATATAATAGAATACTATTATTCTATAAGAAATAATAAGGAATCTGATTTTAGAAAAGCCTGGAAAGACTTCCATAAACAGATGCTGAGGGAAGTGAGCAGAGCCAAGAGAACATTGTACATAGTGGGAGCAAGACTGAATGATGATAGCTATGATAGATTTAACTCTTCTCAGCAATAGAGTGATCCAAGATAATTTTAATAAAATTGGGATAAAAAATGCTATCTATATTCAAAGAAAAATCTTTGGTGACTGAATGCAGATTGAAATAAACTATTTTCTCATGTTTTTTCTCTTTTGTTTTGATTTTTCTTTCACAAAATGACTAAAATGGAAATATATTTAAAATGTATATATTCTAAGTTATTAAATCATTTTATTAATAATGGCAGTATCTTTATTAATAAAAGGATGGTCATTTAACCAACTTTTACTTTGACCAAATACAATCATGGTGCCATATCACAGTTTATATGCCACTGGAAGAGGGGTGTTTGGCAATTAAATCTGGTACATTAAGAATTAATGAGAAAATGAATATTGCAATGAGGAATTAATTTATTTAAATGAATTTTGATTGTCATTTAATTCTAAATTACTTCCAACCTTGAGCAATCTATTCAAAAAATTATTCCCACCCAAACTTGAGTAACAACAGGTTCCCCTACTAGGTGAAGTCTATATGTAGATTAGTTTAAACTTCAGAAACTAAGATCTTGAAATGAGGGGGGAATGGAGGAAAATCTGAATCTTCCCAAATAGTTTGTTATTAATAATATTCTCTCAAAATATATCATATATGTATTGACCTGAATATAATTGATGTCTGAAGAGATTTGTTTCTGTAAGTGATTCTGTAAGTTAAAAGTCTATCAAATCAACAGGCTTTGTTTGTAAAAAGCAATGAAATGGGATATTGCCTTCTTAATATTTTAAAGATGCTGTTCATTGTATTGTATGTTTATATGTATATACGTATCTTCCTTGACTTTCCTTATGTGTGTAGATGATTATTATAACAATTCATATAAATGGCAGAGTAGGGATTTAAATTTGTTGTTATTATGTTTCCTTTATCATTTAAACATATTTATAAAGTTTCAGGAAATTTTTTTCATGTTCTTGCTATTTCCCTCTCCTTCAAATGCATTTTATGTGTGTACAATGCCCACATGACTATATAATCCCCAGTACGGATCTTTTAAATGTGTACTTGCTAAAATATTTACCATTCATTTATTCAAAAGTATTAGAATCTATACTGCTCACTGGTCATCTACAATATTTTGTTTCTACCATAGAGAGTATCTTCACATGTTCTGTTTCTAGGCAGCAATTTATGATTTAGGAAATGATTAAAAACTAATTATTCATTGAATTAATAAATATTATGATAACAAGAATGAAGTTAATAAAGAGTCAGTTAACAAACTTTTTGGTATAATTCAAGATATTGGTGTGGTTATTTATTTTTCTCTCTTTTTGATCTTTAATAATAGCTTTTATTTTCAAAATACATGCAAAGATAGTTTCAGTATTTGCCCTTGAAAAACTTTGTGTTCCAAATTTTCTCTCTCCTTTTCCCCTTCCCCTGCCTTACACAGCAAGTAATCCATTATAGATTAAACATGTGTAATTCTTCTAAACATCTTTCCACATTTATCATACTGCACAAGAAAAATCAGATCAAAAAAAAAAGTGAGAAAAAAGTAAGCAAACAACAACAAAAGGTGAAAATAATATGTTGTGATTGTATTCAGTCCCCATAGTCCTTTCTGAATGCAAATGGCTCTCTCCATCACAGGAATATTGGAATGTTATTGCTTTTAAATCTCTTTAAAACTAGGTACAAGTTATTATGATATTTTCTTATTAAAATCTTCATTACCTTTTCTTTTCAATTCAGTTGTTTTTCTGTATATGAATAGATTATATCTGTCAATGGACATTTGTAGATAAGCCACGTTACCCAGAACCTAGAACTCATTACTATTCCAAAGTTATATTTATTCAATGTTATAAAGATTCACAATAATATCATAATTATATATGATATATATGCACATATATATATATAATATTTATATTCCTGAACACAAGTATTTTACTTAAATATTATGAGTCATTTAGAAGCAAGAAGGAGAAATAATGAATAAACAGTAAATGTGTTCAACTAGTCTCATGGTATTTTAAGTTATATAGAGACAGGCCCCTAATATTTTAGATGGATCCCCACAAAAGAATATGGACTACAGGAATACAAAAATAATAGGCACATATGATATATAATACTGAAAGGAATATTAATATTAATGATAATATTCTACTAAAATATCAAAGTAATTTATGAGATATTTGTGAAGGACCTGTGATTTACACTGTCAATAGAAAATTTCCTCAACTAATGCATACTGCAACCCATCTGTCTTTTTGTTAGTATATGAGATCCTTGGGAGCTGCCTGAGGCATGTAGAGGTTAGAGAATTTGCTTTGGGTTAAACAGCTGTACAAAAACAATGCCCTTGTCAGAGACAAGATTTGAACCCAGGATTTCTTCACTACTAACCAAATTCTCAATCCATTATATACATAAAAGCATGCATGTATAAATACATCCACCCTTTTAATATTTTGAAAAGATTTATATTACTATTGAAATGAATCCATTCTCCAAAGTAATCAGTAAGTACTTAACTGAAAGAGGCTAAATTGGATATCATCAGAGATGGCTCTGCATAATGGACAGACACAATGCAAGGTAAACCAGCAGAGGTAAATCTCTTATTGCTTTGAAACAGATTGGTGATCCATAGAGAATCAGTCAACTCAATGTTCTTAGGGGTCCTTTGTCAAAATAGGCTCTTTCATCCAGAAAAGCATCTGTTTCCCAAAGATTCTCAGTGAGTGTTAGTGCCTTTGTCAGAGAGCTTAAGCAGCAATTCAATAAAGGCTGAAAAGCTGATACCACTTTAATATATTTCAGCAGCCCATCAATGAGCACTAATGAACAGAACTGCCCCATGTGCTATATTAACAACCTGCTGTGTAAGACTTCCACTTGGCAACTTAGTTGTACTTCAAAAGAGTAAGTAGATTGTAGTCTTAACTCTTTGCTTCTTGTGAAGAAGCTATAGAAAGTATGCCTTATTTTAAGTATTTCCCCTCTTAGGATGAACTCTGTATTTTGCATTTTTAACTGTTATGATTGCCAGAATTTTTTAAATCTATAACTGCAAAAAGTTCTTTTGAGTTTTTGTGACTTTTATGGACTTTTCTCTTTTTTTAATGTAGTTTATTTTAGATATCATCCTATTTTGAATGCATAATAATTAAAAAAAGCTTTATTGATTTGTGGTTTAGGATTATAGCTCTTTATGACTAATACTGCATGGCAAGATCATATACCTTCATTGTATAGGAACCACAATTTTTCTGGAGTATTTATTATCTGCAGGAAGGCTTCAAGGTTGGTCATTTCAAGCTTGTGCATCAATGAATGATTTCCAAGTTGTATGTACCTATTTCGTTTTCTACATTCACTTGTTGACTGTGGATGACATCTGAACTTATATGAGAGGCTGTGTAATATAATGATCAAAATTCTAAATTTGGAGTCAGTAACAAGGAGTCAAATTCAACTTCCCACTTATATTAGCTATCTTCCTGGACACAAGTTTTTTAATCTACAGGTGGCTCAGGGAACTTCCTAGGACAGCAGTCCTTAACCTTTGGGTCCTCAACTAATAGTTTTAGTTAAATTTATGAATTCCTTTTCAAAAAAAATAAGTTTTTGAATGAATAAAATAAAATACATATTAATACAAAGGAAATGTTATACTGAAATATGGCTATACTGATGCTAAGTAAATTGAACAGAATTAAGAGAATATTATACACAGCAACAGCAAGATTATGTGGTGATCAAATTATTATAGACTTAATTAGCTCTTCTTAGCAATACAGTGATCAAGATAATTCAAATAGAGTTGGAATGGAAAATTCCTTATATAACCAGAGAGATAATTATAGAGACTGAATATGAATTAAGGCATAAAATTTTCACATTTTTTTTTGCTTTTTTGTATGTTTGTTTGCTTTTTTCTCATCCTCCTCCCATTTTGTCCTGTGTTTTTTTTCACAAAATGTCCATTATGAAATATGTTTTAAATGATTTTCCTTAAATAAACTGTACCTGATTGCTTACTATCTTTGGGAGGGGGGATTTAAGGGAGGAAGAAAAAAATTGGAACAGAAAAACTTACACAAGTTAATGCTGAAAACTGCCTTTACATATAATTAGAAAAATAAATTTTATTGAAATAAAAAATAAAATAAAAATTCATAACATTAAAAAAAAAGATTGTCAAAACATCTAGGTTTGGAACCTGAAAAGCAGAGCCCTCAATGGACTGATACTGAGAATAAAGTATTTTATTTAAGAAAAGATATCTATAGAGCAGAAAATTACATGAAATATCTAGAACTATCTTTTTTTCATGCTCTATCCCCCTAACCAACTGTTCCTGCATTGGTCTGGTTTGGCTCTTCCCCCCCTACCACTGCAAGCCAAGAGAAAAAAGTCATAGATTTCAGTAAGACTTACCTACTAAGGCATCTAAGAATTGCAATCAGCATTGCTGGAGTTAGTGAGCATACCTGGAACTTTCCCACATTAATTCATTGTATTTGCTGCTGTTTGATTCTAGATAGGTCCATTTAAAATTTCTAAGCCTAAACTTCCTTATACACAAAATGACAGAGAAAATAATATCAACTTCACAGGGTTATTGAAGGATTGAATGAAATAGAATGGCTTTGTCAATAATAAGGTATTATATAAAATTTAACTATTACTGCTAATTCTTTTCTTCCTTTTTCTTCTATTACTATATCTTCAACTCTTTTTTTTTTTGTCCACCAGTAGATAAATGCCTTTCTAGAGTCCCAAATCTTTAATCTGTGTATTCTTTTAGCCATACCTCAATTTCTTCAATGAATAAAATCTTGACTTATTCCCAGTTCTTCTAATTAGTAAATTTCTGATATTCTAATCAAAAGAATTAGCAGCCATGCTATATTGCTAAATTTGGTAGTCAGAGGATTTGGGTTCCTGACTTTTCCATTTACTATATATGTGACTTTGGTTAGTAATTTATAATAATAATAATAATAATAAAAATAAGTGATGATGGTGGTGATCATATTAATACTAATTTGTATAGTACTTTAACTTTGCAAAGTGCTTTACAAATATTATATCATTTCATCCTCATATCCCCATTTTCCAGATGAGGAAATGGAAGCAGATAGGACTTTGAATAGAAATAGAGGACATATTAATAACAGAAGGATATATGGCCTCCAGATGAGCCAACTAGATATCTATGATAAAAATTACAAGAAGAAAAATATATAAATATCTGATTAAATTGCCTCATCTCAATGCTAAAGAAAACTGAAAGACATGAGTTTATTCTGACAGGTACTGCAAATTTTTTTTTTTTAGCATATTCTGCCCTAACAATACTCCACTAGAGAACTGTGAAACAAAAGAGAGAAAAAGCAGGATGCCAACTACTGTGGATCTTTTAAGTCTGACTGAAATATGGGAATCCAGCCAATGGTACTTCTATCTCCCTAGAAATAATGTGAGGTAAAAATGTGGGAGGAGACATGGAAAGGGAAAGGAACCAGAAAATGAGTGATAAGGAAAAAATACAGGGAAAGGGCATTGTGAAATTACCAAACATCTCCAAAGGAAGAACATTTATAGACCTTGAGTATGAGTATTTATCCCAACTGAGAAGAAATTAATAACAAAAGGGAATACAACATCCAGATCACATCTCTGAATAAGTATCATAATACAAAAACTTAGAATCAATAGTTGCTACTACAGAAAAATGTGTGAATTCTCAAGAAGAGTAAAACTGGAGAGAATTCTAGGAACATGGTGGAGCAGGTCAGAAAATTCCAAGGTCTCCAAATTTCCACCATAAAGGAAACAATATTTTACCTCAGGGTGAACTTAGAATGACCCAAAACAAATAAGAAGAAGGGCACAGCAGAGGTCCTCCAGGAACAATTAGAGATCTACAGAAAATGCCAGGATGAAGATTTGGCACATGTGAAGTGAACACCTCCAGGCTAATTCTGCTGAACATGAGCCTGGGGTTCACTAAATGAATGCGCACCTTCAGAAAAGTGCTGGATGATGGACCTCTGAGTTAGGGAAAATTGAGGGAATCTCTATTGATAAGGAATGACAGGCCCAGGTGTGCTACTGAGCTACAGCCCTGGTAAAGAAACAACCAGCACATGCTTGGTGAGGACAGAAGCAATGGGAGAGGGACATGGCTGGTTGTTAACAATTACAGGAGGTAGAGCTCTTGGTTTGGGGTTCCAGAGAAGTAAAGGAAGACTTGAGGCCAAAGGCACCCCAAGATTTGAGTCAATTATACTATCAAGTTCTTATTTAAACAAAAATGAGCAGAAAGAGGAGAAAGAAAATTATTATGGAAATAGGGAAGAATGGGCTTCATCATCAGAAGAGGATACTAAATGGTTTTAAAGCTTCTCCTACTCCAAGGATCAGTATCAAATGACCACTTTCCCAAAAAGAATTTATGAAAGAATGTTAAAAAAAACTTTAAAAATCAAATGAGATTGAAAGAAAACAAAAATGATAAAATCCAAGAAAAATAAGAATATTATATAAAGGAAAGAAAATCCATAACATTAAGGAAGAAAATGAAGATGAAGCCAGCAAAGGTATGAGATCAAGAAGTAATAAAACAAAATATGAAGAATGAAAAAAAATTAGAAGAGAATGTGTGACATATCATAAGAAAAAAAAATCTGGAGAAAAGGTCCTGAAAACAACCACCAAAAAATATTGAAATAATAATAAAAGAAATAATTTTTAGAAATTGTCCTAAAGTGTTAGAAGAAAGAGGGAAAATAGAAATAGAAAAAAATATACCAATCACACCTGAAAAAAATACTACAATGAAATCTTACAACAATATTATACCTAAATTCCAAAACTCCCATATCAAAAAGAAAATACTACGAGCAACAAGAAAAACAAAACCAAAAACAATTGAAATATGACATAAACACACTTAGAATCACAAAATATATAGTGATATTGAAAGAGTTAGATAAGGGGTACCTAGATGAAATTAAGATTAATTGAGGTTTAGTGGCAGATTTGGGGTATAGGGAGTCAAATAGAGCTCTCCTGCAACCCCTTTGGATTCAGCGCAAGGATACAGAGTTAAATGAGGTCTAGTAGCAGTGTGAGAGTCCCCTGTAAAGGAATTTACAGACCCAAAAACCTAGATTAATAAAAGAGGTTTATTTGGGGTTTGGAAGTAAGGGTGAAGGTAGAAAGACACCAGGGCCAGCGTTGGCGCCAGGTGGACAGGAACCCTTGGCATGGCCAGCATAAGGATGCCATGTTTGGGGCTCCTACAAAGAGTGGGCTCCAGGGTTCCCCTTTTTCTAATGGGGGCTTTTGGTAATCTTGAAGATGGGTGGAGTCCCAGGTTGGCCTCTGGCTTGAGCTTCAGTGAGGGTTAGAATTAGAATAGAATTCAATGGGTTTTTAGATAAGGAGGAAGCTGTTTGTGGGGGCTGGGGAAACCTGAGCAGATCAGAATGGGGGCTGGGACAGCCCAAGTTAGCTCAGATCCCATAGGGGCTGGACCCAGATATCTCCCATTGGGATTCATGGGGGCTGGGGATTAGAAAGGGATCTTAGTCCACAGAAATATCTACATTAAAACTGTTTTGGAACTTTACATATTAAAGATCCAGAGAACTAAGATTTTGGCCAAAAGGATTGTACCTAGCAAAATTAAATATAATCCTGAATTTAAAAAAAAAAAAAAAAAAAAAAAAAAAAAAAAAGAATAATCAATGAGTTTTTAAGCTTTCAGGATTTTGTTTTAAAAATAACTGAATTTAATAGAAAATTTAACATAATATCCAAGAGAAATATCAGAGAAACATCAAAGACTAATTACTTTATTTTCTTTCTTTTTTTTTTTTTTAATTAAAACTTTTTATTTTTCAAAGCTGTTTTAAGGATAATTCCTTGACATTAATCCTTGTAAAATCTTGTGTTCCAAATTCCCCCTCCCACCCCAACTCATTTCCTAGATGACAAGTAGTCCAATATATGTAAAACATGGTAAAAATTTAATTTAAATCCAACATATGCATACACATTTATACAATTATCTTGCTGCACATAAAAAGTCAAATAAAACCAGAAAAAAATGAGAAAGAAAATAAAATGCAAGGAAACAACAACAAAACAAGTGAAAATGCTAAGTTGTGATCCATACTTAGTTCCCACAGTCCTCTCTCTGGGTAAAAATGGCTCTTTTCATCACAAGATCATTGGAACTGTTCTGAATTATCTCATTGTTGAAGAGAGTCATGCTCATCAGAATTGATCATCATATAATCTCTTTGTGACATGTAAAATTATCTCCTGGTTCTACTTATTTCACTTAGCATAAGTTTATGTAAGTCTCTCCAATTATCTCTGAAATCATTCTGCTGATGATTGTTTCTTACAGAGCAATAATATTTCATAACATTCATATAACATAATTTATTCAACCATTTTCCAACTAATGGGCATTCTCTCAGTTTCCAGTTTCTTGCCACTACAAAAAGGGCTGCCGCAAACATTTTTGCACATGTGGGTCCCTTTCCCTCTTTTAAGATCTCTTTGGGATATAATCCCAGTAGAAATACTTCTGGATCAAAGGGTATACAAAGTTTGATAATTCTTTGTCATAGTTCCAAATTGCTGTCCAGAAATGTTGGAAAGACTAATTGTAAATAATTCAATAAGGACAAAGCTTATTTTTTATATGTGCAAAAATAAACTATTTGTCTAATATTGTATTAGTAATTGGCTTCAAAAAATGTGATTCTGAAAAGCAAAACTGTATAGAAAAAGATTAAAAAAAAAGATTGATTAGATTATATAAATGAGGTATAGTAACAAGAACTGACACTGGAATGTGCTATAGAGGAAACAATGCATATGTATTTAGAAGGGTATGAAAATCTAAATTTATTAAGAAATAAAAGAGGGGAGAGGAATAGGATCAAGGTATTATAAACGTGAGTCTAAATTAATGGGAATGAAATAAAGACAAGGAAAGAGTGGGAGGAAAGGTTGAGGTAGAAGATATGGGAAAGGAGGGAGGTTAAGTAATAGCAAAGCAAGAAAAAGTGTTTAAGTAAAGAAGTCTGCAAGAATAGGAATAAAAAGATGTATACACAAACATCATCATAATGATCAGGAATAGAATTAATTGAAAAAAAGTAGGAATTATAATCATTAATCTCAGACAAATGTAAAGTTAAAATAGATGCAATCAAAGGAGAAAATAAGGAAACTTCATGTCAATCACATTAATTAATTTTGTTTTGAAATATTTAAAACAAAATAAGTAGCATAAAATTGGAAAGAATTATATCTTTCTTAGGAAAGATGGAGAAAAGAAGGAAAGCAGAAAATAATAAAGTAAAAAATGCATCAAAGGAAACTTAAAGTGAAGCAAAGAAAAGATAGACAGTTATGAATACAATGTATAGTATTTATTATGAACATTTTTGTGAAATGGAAATATATTGTTTCATATTTTGGATCCTCCATTAGAGTTTGCTATGCATAACAATTTTATACTATTATTTTCTTCTACTTTTTTCTATTTATTTTAAATAAATAATTACTTAAAAAAAGGAAAGTGGAATGATAGTAGGATGATGCTGTATAGCTGAAAAGAGAAATTAACTTTACAAAAGAAGAATTTATAGTTTACAGAGCAGAAGTAACTGAAAAAAGAGAAAAATTGTAACCCATGGTGACAAAACTCACAATGAAACAAAAGAGCAAACAACTTATTAGGGCTGCAAATGTAAAGAAGTGAAGAACAATATGGAATGAGGGAAACAACAAGTACAAAACAACACTCCAAAATTTAAAAGATAACATCATTTCCTTACAAGTAAAACTGAGTCAAAGAAAAAAGCATAAAGCAGCTCTATCAAGCAATAATTAACTGAACCAGCTACACCCAGCAAAAGAACTCTAGGAGATGATTATGAACTACTACATAGAATTTCCAATCCCTCTAATTTTGTCCTCCTGCATTTTGGATTTCCTTCACAGGCTAATTGCACACTATTTCAAAGTCCAATTCTTTTTATACAGCACAATTTGGTCATATTGCATTTAATTTATTCTCTAACATATTTAACATGTCTTGGTCAACCTGCCATCTGGGGCGGGGGAGAGGAGGAGAAAAATTAGAACAAAAGGTTTGGCAATTGTCAATGTTGTAAAATTACCCATGAATAGAGGAAACTGGGGGGCGGAGCCAAGATGGCGGAGAAGAAACACACGACTCAGTGAACGTCCTCACTCCCTCACAACCAATTAGATAAATTAAGTCTCAAAATTAGCTCAGGACTGATAGATACCACAAGGACTGGAAGCACGACTTACCAGCTGAAGAGAATCTGGAGTTTCAACAGGAAAGGTCAGTTCTCAGGGGAGGAATAAGAAAGACCAGCACAGACGGTGGGGTAGGGGCACACTGCGCCCATTGCGCTGGGAAGGGCTCTGGGATCAGAGAAGCCACTGAGGTAAAGGAATCTGGCACAGGCTGTTAGCTCTTCTCTGCTAATTATTTAGCAGTTCAGAAGAGAAAGCCAAAATATTTTAAAACTCAGATTAGATTTTCCCCGGACCCTGGGGGTGACTCAACAGACTCGGCACCAGGGGGTGTGGCCTCAGCTACCACCTGAGAATAGTTAAGAGATTGACAAGTGGGTGGATACGGCCCAAGGCAACACACACTGCCTAGCTTAGCTGGAGGGAGTGGAACTCAGCTCCAGGAAGTCCCAGAGAAGCGGAACCTTTGAACTAGGGACCGTGGTTTCTGGCAGACACTTCCAGTTTGAGCGCAGGGGCTTCTCACGTCACCTGCTGCAGACATCCACTCCTCACCCGGACACATAGGCTGGGCTTCGTTCTGTCTTCACTATTCTACGCCCTCGAAGCACAGTAGTGCTAATCACCTCTGAGGCACTTCCAGGGAGGGGGTGGGGAACTCTCTCCCAGAGCTCTCTCTTAGCTCAGGCTCAGGAGCCGCTGCATCCATCCGGTCTGGGAGGAAGCTGGTAAAGAAGTAAATAATTTCCTACCCCAGAGACAGACCCCAAAAGACTTTTTCAAGTATGAGCAAAAAAGCTAGAAAAACCATAGATTCTTTCTATACAGAGAAAGAGCGGGTGTCCAACCCCGAGGAAGTTGACAGCAGAGAATCAACAGACAACAACCTAAAGGGGAACGATTCCTGCCCCCCATCACATAACTCTCTCCTAGAAGAAGCTCTTAAAAAATTTAGGGAGATCGAAGAAAAATGGGGAAAAGAAAGGGAAGTTATGATAGAGAATAACAACGTCCTGAAATTGGAGTTGGAAAAAATAAAGAATTCACAGGAGATGCAGGGAAACAAAATTAGTGAATTAGAAAAGGTTAAAAAAACACAGGAAAGTAGGATTTCTGAATTGGAAAAGATAAAAAAGTCTCAAGAAAATAGAATTTCTGAATTGGAAAAAGAAAATAATTCTCAAAAAAAAAAAATTAGGGAAATGGAAAAAAACTCAATAGAGCAAAATAATTCATTTAAAAACGAAATTGGGCATTTACAAAAAGAACTAAAAACTGTGAAAGAAGAAAATAACTCCTTAAAAGTCAGGATGGTACAAATAGAAATGAATGATTCACAGAGAATACAAGAATCAGTCAAACAAAACAAAAAAAATGAGAAGCTGGAGAACAACGTCAAATACTTACTGGGAAAATCTATAGACCTGGAAAATAGATCTAGGAGAGATAATCTGCGGATTATTGGACTTCCAGAAAACTATGACCAAAAAAAGAGCCTAGATTCTATTTTACAGGAAATTATCAAAGAGAACTGTCCAGAGATAATAGAAACAGAAGGGAAAGTAGATGTGGAAAGAATTCATCGAACTCCTTCTGAAATAGACCATAAAAAAAGAACACCACGGAATATTGTGGCTAAGCTGCAGAATTACCACACAAAGGAGAAAATCCTGCAAGCAGCTAGAAAAAAACAATTTAAATACCAAGGTGCCACAATAAGGGTCACCCAAGATCTGGCTGCCTCCACATTAAAAGATAGAAGGGCCTGGAACCTGATATTCCGAAAGGCAAAAGATCAAGGACTGCAACCAAGAATGAACTACCCAGCTAAGTTTAGCATCTTTTTCCATGGAAGAAGATGGTCATTCAATGAAACAGAGGAATTCTATATGTTTCTAAGAAAAAAACCAGACTTAAACAAAAAATTTGATCTACATCCACAAGACTGAAGAGAAACAGAAAAAGGTACACAGAACCCTTGAGAACTGTAACTCTGTTGTGGGTATATAAAAAATACTCAAGGATAATTTGATTTTACTGATATAAAAGAAAAAAAGGGGGGTGTGGTAAAGGGAAGGAGGTCGGTTCAGAAAAAGGGGAAGGTGTGATAAAAAGAGGGAAACTACATCCCAGGAAGAGACATAGAAAATACACCATATCTGAGGGAACTTAGTGAGGGGGAGAATCATTGTGTGAATCTTACTCTCATCAGAAGAGGCTCAAAGAGTAAATAATTAACATATTTGTTTTTCAGAGAATTTTCTCTCACCTCATTAAAAGGGGGGAGAGGAAAAGGGGAAAGGAAAAGGAGAATAAGTGAAGGGACTTGGAGGGAGGGGGGAGGGATCCTAAAAAATAAAAAAAATAAAAAAAAAAGAGGGAGGGTTGCACGTCACAAGGGGGGTCTGTAAATTAAATATCGGGGAGGGGGATCAGGGGGGTCAAGGGAAAAAAGTATAATCTGGGGATAATACGATGGCAGGAAATACAGAATTAGTAATTTTAACTGTAAATGTAAATGGGATGAACGATCCCATCAAACGGAGACGGATAGCAGATTGGATCAAAAAGCAGAACCCTACAATATGTTGTCTACAGGAAACACACTTAAAGCAGGGAGATACATACAGAGTAAAGGTAAAAGGTTGGAACAGAGCCTATTATGCTTCAGGTAAAGCCAAAAAAGCAGGGGTAGCTATCCTTATCTCAGATCAAGCAAAAGCAGAAGTAGATCTAGTTAAAAAAGATAAGGAAGGAAACTATATCCTGCTGAAAGGTAGCATAAATAATGAAGCCATATCAATACTAAACATATATGCACCAAGTGGTATAGCATCTAACTTTCTAAAGGAAAAGTTAAGAGAACTGCAAGAAGAAATAGACAGTAAAACTATAATAGTGGGAGATCTCAACCTTGCACTCTCAGATTTAGACAAATCAAACCACAAAACAAACAAGAAAGAAATTAAAAAAGTAAATAGAACATTAGAAAAACTAGGTATGATAGACCTTTGGAGAAAACTGAATGGCAATAGGAAGGAATATACTTTCTTCTCAGCAGTTCATGGATCCTATACAAAAATTGACCATATATTAGGACATAAAGATCTCAAAATTAAATGTAGGAAGGCAGAAATAATAAATGCCTTCTTCTCAGATCGCAATGCAATAAAAGCTACATTCAGTAAAAAGTTAGGGGTAAATAGACCAAAAAGTAATTGGAAACTGAATAATCTCATCTTAAAGAATGACTGGGTGAAAGAGCAAATTATCAAACAATTAACAATTTCACCCAAGATAATGATAATGATGAGACATCATATCAAAATCTTTGGGATGCAGCTAAAGCAGTAATAAGGGGAAATTTTATATCTTTAGAGGCTTATTTGAAGAAAATTGAGAAAGAGAAGATTAACGAATTGGGCTTACAACTTAAAAGGCTAGTAAAAGACCAAATTATAAACCCCCAACCAAAAATTAAACTCGAAATACAAAAATTAAAAGGAGAAATCAATAAAATTGAAAGTAAAAAAACTATTGAATTAATAAATAAAACCAAGAGTTGGTTTTATGAAAAAGCCAATAAAATAGATAAACCTTTGGTAAATTTGATCAAAAAAAAGAAAGAGGAAAATCACATTGATAGTCTTACAAATGAAAAGGGGGATCTTTCCACCAATGAAGAGGAAATTAGAGAAATAATAAGGAGTTACTTTGCCCAACTTTATGCCAATACATTTGATAACTTAAGTGAAATGGATGACTTTCTCCAAAAATATAGGCTCCCTAGATTAACAGAGGAGGAGATAAATTGCTTAAATAGTCCCATTTCAGAAAAAGAAATAGAACAAGCTATTAATCAACTCCCCAGGAAAAAATCCCCAGGCCCAGATGGATTCACATGTGAATTCTACCAAACATTTAAAGAACAATTAGCCCCAATGTTATATAAATTATTTGAAAAAATAGGGGATGAAGGAGTCCTACCAAACTCCTTTTATGACACAGACATGGTACTGATACCTAAACCTGGTAGATCGAAAACTGAGAAAGAAAATTATAGACCAATCTCCTTAATGAATATTGATGCTAAAATCTTAAATAAGATATTAGCAAAAAGACTTCAGAAAATCATCTCCAAGATAATACACTATGATCAAGTAGGATTTATTCCAGGAATGCAGGGCTGGTTTAATATTAGGAAAACTATTAATATAATTGACCATATTAATAATCAAATTAATAAGAACCATATGATCATCTCAATAGATGCAGAAAAAGCATTTGACAAAATCCAACATCCATTCCTACTAAAAACTCTTGAGAGTATAGGAATAAATGGATTATTCCTTAGAATAATCAGGAGTATATATTTAAGACCGTCAGTAAGCATAATATGCAATAGAAATAAACTGCAACCTTTCCCAGTAAGATCAGGAGTGAAACAAGGTTGCCCACTATCACCATTACTATTCAATATAGTACTAGAAACGCTAGCCTCGGCAATAAGAGCCGAGAAAGAGATTCAAGGAATTAGAGTAGGAAATGAGGAAATTAAACTATCACTTTTTGCAGATGACATGATGGTATACTTAGAGAACCCCAAAGACTCTGCTAAAAAGCTACTAGAAATAATTCAAAATTTCAGCAAAGTGGCAGGATACAAAATAAATCCACATAAATCCTTGGCATTTTTATATATCACTAACAAAATGCAACAGCAAGAGATACAAAGAGAAATTCCATTCCAAACAAATGTTGAGAATATAAAATATTTGGGAATCCATCTACCAAAGAAAAGTCAGGAATTATATGAGAAAAATTACAAAACACTTGCCACAAAAATAAAATCAGATTTAAATAATTGGAAAGACATTCAGTGCTCTTGGATAGGCCGAGCGAATATAATAAAGATGACAATACTCCCCAAACTAATCTATTTATTTAGTGCTATACCAATCAGACTCCCAAGAAACTATTTTAATGACCTAGAAAAAATAACAACAAAATTCATATGGAAGAATAAAATGTCGAGAATTGCAAGGGAACTAATGAAAAAAAACTCAGAGGAAGGTGGTCTAAGTGTACCTGATCTAAAGCTATATTATATAGCAGCAGTCACCAAAACCATTTGGTATTGGCTACGAAATAGACCGGTAGATCAGTGGAACAGATTAGATACAAAGGACAAAAAAGGGTACATCTATACCAATCTAATCTTTGACAAACCCAAAGATTCCAACATTAGGGATAAAAATTCATTATTCGGAAAAAACTGTTGGGAAAACTGGAAATTAGTATGGCAGAAATTAGATATGGATCCACACTTAACACCATATACCAAGATAAGATCAAAATGGGTCCATGATTTAGGCATAAAGAGGGAGATAATAAATAGATTAGAGGAACAGAGGATAATCTACCTCTCAGACTTGTGGAGGAGGAAGGAATTTATGACCAGAGGAGAACTAGAGATCATTATTGATCACAAAATAGAAGATTTTGATTACATCAAACTAAAAAGTTTCTGTACAAATAATACTAATGCAAACAAGATTAGAAGGGAAGTAACAAATTGGGAAAATATTTTTAAAAACAAAGGTTCTGACAAAGGTCTCATTTCCAAAATATATAGAGAACTGACCATAATTTATAAGAAACCAAACCATTTTCCAATTGATAAATGGTCAAAGGATATGAACAGACAATTCTCAGAGGAAGAAATTGAAACTATATCCACTCACATGAAAGAGTGTTCCAAATCACTACTGATCAGAGAAATGCAAATTAAGACCACTCTGAGATACCACTACACACCTGTCAGATTGGCTAAGATGACAGGAACAAATAATGACAAATGTTGGAGGGGATGTGGGGAAATTGGGACACTAATACATTGCTGGTGGAGTTGTGAAAGAATCCAGCCATTCTGGAGAGCAATCTGGAATTATGCCCAAAAAGTTATCAAACTGTGCATACCCTTTGACCCAGCAGCGCTACTACTGGGATTATATCCCAAAGAAATACTAAAGAGCGGAAAGAGACATATATGTGCCAAAATGTTTGTGGCAGCTCTTTTTGTTGTAGCTAGAAACTGGAAGATGAATGGATGTCCATCAGTTGGAGAATGGTTGGGTAAATTGTGGTATATGAAGGTTATGGAATATTATTGCTCGGTAAGAAATGACCAGCAGGAGGAATATAAAGAGGCCTGGAGAGACTTAAATCAACTGATGCTGAGTGAAATGAGCAGAACCAGAAGATCACTGTACACTTCAACAACAATACTGTATGGGGATGTATTCTGATGGAAGTGGAAATCTTCAACATAAAGAAGATCCAACTCACTTCCAGTTGATCAATGATGGACAGGGGTAGCTGCACCCAGAGAAGAAACACTGGGAGGGGAATGAAAATTGTTAGCACTAATATCTGTCTGCCCAGGTTGCATATACCTTCGGATTCTAATGTTTATTGTGCAACAAGAAAATGATATTCGCACACATGTATTGTACCTAGACTATATTGTAACACATGTAAAATGTATGGTATTGCCTGTCGTCGGGGGGAGGGAATAGAGGGAGGGGGGGTAATTTGGAAAAATGAATACAAGGGATAATATTATAAAAAATATATATATATATATATAATAAAAAAAACAATGGAGGAAACTGAGGTATCAAGATATTAAAAAAAAATAAAATAAAATAAAATAAAATTACCCATGAATATATCTGGTAAATAAAAACTATTAAAATTAAAATATTATCTTGTGACATTTTTTTTTATTAACATGGAAGAAAAATACACACAAACATTTAAAAAGAATTTCAGTAACTCAAAACTATTTTACACAAAACAGAAAATTCAGGAGGGAATGGAGTAATGTATTTATTTTTTTTTTAACTAAAGAATATTAAATGTCAAATAAAAGTAAAATTCATTGCAAATCTGAACCTAAGGAATACTGAAAAAAAAATAGGATTTGTACTATTTAAAAAAAAAATAAATCTCTTCTTGGTCTCTTTATCGTAGTTGTTTATAATGATATATTTACCCATTATATTTGTTTTACATATTTTTGTTGCTTAAGTTGACTGAAAAAAAAATAATTTATTCAAATCTGGTTTTCTTTATGGGAATGTTTCAATGCCTTTCAAAAATAATTAGAACAGTTCTGGGCAAATGGGGAGGAATTATAAGCCCAAACTGTGAGCTAATAAAATAGTAAAGGAGATGTGAAATCTTCTGAATTTGCATTTTAAAAAATAGAAATTATATATACATACCTGAAATTAGAATAGAAAAGGAGATATTAATACAGAGATATAACACATTTTTAAAAAATACAGAAATTATAGGTAAAAATAAAAACTAATATTTTTTAAGTGATTAATAAAATTTTAAAAAAAGCTTTGTAATTAACCAATAGGTTAAATTTGCAACAAAACAAAAAGAACAAAAAAAATAACTATTATTAGGATTTACTAAGCACAATTATATTTTCCCAAAATAAAGCACACAAAAGAAACAGGAATACTTTTTAAAAATAATACCCAAAGTAAAAATCAAATAAATATCTTAAATAACCCAAAATGGGGAAAATATGGAAATATTTTTAAAGGAAATGTTAGCAGAACCAAGATGGCAGAGAATAGGCAGGTATATGTCTGAGCATGTCTGGATTCACTCAGATCAAGTCTCTGAACTGGTTTTGGAGTGACACAAATATTTGAAGTGTCACATATTTCTAGCAGAAGATATTTTGGAAGAACTGGAAAAGTCTGTTTCAACTGGGCATGGTGGGGAGGCAGCTCAGTGCAGGCAATGGCCTCAACAGAGCAGCCATCTCTGGGAGACTCTGCCAAAATACAGCAGCATTGCCTGCTCTGTTGTGGCTCAGAAGCTAGAGGATCAGCAGACTAGCTGACAGATCTCCAACATAAATAAAGAAGGCAAATAGTGAGCCCCTGCATCTCAGCATAACATTGGACTTGACCACAAACATCTAGGAAGTCAGTAGCACTGGACTCAGGGCAGTGTGAAGCTGCTATCACCTGTAGAGGAAACTTGGGTCAATCTCTCCTTTGCACTAAGTGGAGACCTACAGTTTTAAAAATGAGAAAAAAAAAAAAAAAAGAGCTCTGATGATAAATAGTTTTATGAAGACAGAGAAAGAAAGACCTTAAATCTTGAGGATACTGAAGACAAAACATCTTCAGATGAAGCCTTAGAGAATAATATAAATTGGTCTTGATCTCACAATTATCTCTTGGAAAAATTCAAAAATGATCTTAAAATAAAGCTAGAAGAAAAATGGGGAAAGGAAATGAAAGCTCTGCAACAGGAAACAAAAAAATACAACTTGTTTAAAAAGAAATTTGGTGAGTAACTATTGATAGTATAAAATATTTAGGAATCTATTTGCCAAGAGAAAATCAGGAGCTATATGAGCAAAGCTACAAAACACTGTCCACACAAATAAAGTTAGATCTAACCAATTGGAAAAATAGTAAATACTCTTGGATAGGGCAAGCAAATATAATAAAGATGACAATACTACTGAAACTATTCTATTTATTTAGTGCTATACCAATTAAATTCCCCCTAAAATATTTTAATGACCTAGAAAAAAATAACAACAAAATTCACATGGAAAAACAAAAGGTCAAGAATAATAAATTTAAAAAAATCATATGAAGTTGGCCTAGCTGTACCAGATCTAAAATTATATTATAAAGCAGTAGTTACCAAAACCATTTTGTATTGGTTAAGAAATAGAAGAGTTGATCATGGAATAGGTTAGGTTCAAAGAACAAAACAGTCAATAATTTTAATAATCTGGTGTTTGCCAAACACAAAGAACCCAGCTATTAGGATAAGAACTCACTGTTTGACAAAAATTGCTGGGAAAATTGGAAATTAGTATGGCAGAAACTAGGCATTGACCCACACTTAACACCGTACACCAATATAAGGTCAAAATGGGTTCAAGACCTAGGCATGAAGAATGAGATTATAAATAAATTAGAAGAACATAGGGTAGTTTACCTCTCAGACTTGTGGAAGAGGAAGGAATTTGTTACCAAAAAAGAATTAGAGATCATTATTGATCACAAAATAGAAAATTCTGATTATATCAAATTGAAAAGTTTTTGTAGAAACAAAACTAATGCAGACAAGATTAGGAGGGAAACAATAAATTGGGAAAACATTTTTTACAGTCAAAGATTCTGATAAAGCCCTCATTTCCAAAATATATAGAGAATTGACTCCAATTTATAAGAAATCAAACCATTTTCCAATTGGTAAATGGTCAAAGGATATGAATAGACAATTCTCAAATGAAGAAATTGAAACTATTTCTAGACATATGAAAAGGTGCTCCAAGTCATTATTAATCAGAAAAATGCAAATTAAGACAACTCTGAGAAACCTATCAGATTGCCTAGAATTACAGGGAAATAATGCAGAATATGAGAGGGGATGTGGGAAAACTGGGATACTGATGCATTGTTGGTGGAATTGTGAATACATGCAGCCATTATGGAAAGCAATTTGGAACTATGCTCAAAAAATTGTCCAAGTGTGCAAACCCTTTGACCTAGCAGTGCTACTACTGGGCTTATATCCAAAAGAGATTTTAAAGAAGGGAAAGAGACCTGTGAATGCAAGAATGTTTGAGGCAGCCCTCTTTGTAGTGGCCAGAAACTGGAACCAGAGTATATGCCCATCAATTGGAGAATGGCTGAATAAATTTTGATATATGAATATTATGAAATATTATTGTTCTGTAAGAAATGATCAGTGGAATGATTTTAGAAAGACCTGGAGAGACTTACATGAACTGATGCTGAGTGAAATGAGCAAGACCAGATCATTATTTACTTCAACAACAATACTACATGATGACCAATTCTGATGGCCATGGCCCTCTCCAACAATGAAATGAGCCAAATAAGTTCCAATAGAGCAGTAATTAACTGAACCAGCTACACCCAGAGAGAAAACTCTGGGAGATGACTATGAACCACTACATAGAATTCCCAATCCCTCTATTTTTGTTCGCCTGCATTTTTGATTTCCTTCACAGGTTAATTGTACACTATTTCAAAGTCTGATTCTTTTTGTACAGCAAAATAACTGGATGGACATGTATATGTATATTGTATTTAATTTATACTTTAGCATGTTTTATTGTATTGATAAACCTACCAACCTGGGGGTGGGGGAAGGAGGGGAAAAATTGGAACAAAAGATTTTACAATTATCAATGCTGAAAAATTACCCATGCATACATCTTATAAATAAAAAGTTATAATAATAATAATAATAATAATAATAAAATTCAGTGAAATGGAAAAATAAAACAACTCTTTAAGGAACAGAATTTGTGATATGGGGAAAAAAAAACAATAAACAAAACAACTCATTTAAAAATTTAATTGACCAAATGGAAAAGGAGATAAAAAAGCTAACTGAAGAAAATAATTCCCTAAAAATTAAAATTGAACAAATGGAAATGAATGATTCAATGAGACATAAAGAATCAGTGAATCAGGCATTCCCATACATATTAAATATCTTAAAGTATATCCTAGGTACAATATATATGTGCAGAACTGAATTTTTATTGTTGTTGTTGCAAAGGAAGAATTGTATTTGGAAGATAAAAATAATGGGAATGCCTGCCATCTAGGGCAGGGGATGGAGGGAATGAGGGTAAAAATTTGGAACAGAAGGGAGTGCAAGGGATAATGTTGTAAAAAAAATTATGCTTATGTACTGTCAAAAAATGTTATAATTATAAAAATTAATAAAAAAATCAGTGAATCAAAACCAAAATAATAATAATAATAATAATAATAATAATAAATGAAGAAAATGTAAAATACCTCATTATATAAGGATCGGAAGAGGAAGCTTGTACAGTGCAATCAGAAGTACAAAGGCCTTGAAGCTTGAGATACCCAGATGAGGTTTTCTGTGAACAGTGGGGACCACTTGGTTAGAGGAAGCTCTGTTCCCATTGAGATTGCATCATCAACGGGGGACGTCTCCTTCTCTAGTTGGCTGTACATGTGACATTATAGACCCTACATAAGCACTAGGGACCAGGAAGTAGGTGGAGTTCATTAGGAGTTCAAGGGAGTTCACTAGGAACCATAGGAGGCCAGTAAGAATGCAGGAAAGGGCAGGATGTGAACACATGGAATAAAGATCTTGAGCTTGCATGCAGCTGTCCTCAGGTGCCCTGTTGAATGTGAGAACCACTACTCAGAGAGGCGGTGGCCAGAGATCTCTGAATACTTTCAATTGAGGTAAAATTGATAATGAACCACTATGTAAGACAGTGGCCAGAGATTTTCTGAAGGCCTGGGAATTAGGAGTGACAGGTAACCGTAACCTCTGAGTGGGAGGTTTACATTACTGGAAAAACAATTGACCTGGAAAATAAATCTAGAATAGACAATCTATTAATTATTGAATGAACTGAAAACCAATTTTTTTTTTTAAAAGTGCCTAGGCAACACTTTTTTTCAAGAAATCAAGACAAATTGCTCTGGTGTGCTAGAACCAGAGGGTAAAATGGCTATTGAAATAATTCATTGATCATTGCCCAAAAGAGAACCCAAAATGAATACTCCAGGGAATATCTTAAATTTCAAAATTATGAGATCAAGGAGAAAATAATTTAAGCAGTCAGAAAGAAACAATTCAAAAATTGAGGAACCACAATCAAGATTACATAGGACCTAACAGCTTCTGCTTTAAAGAATCAAAGGGTCTGAAATATACTGGAAGGCAAATGAGCTTGTCCTACAGCCAAGAATCAACTATCCAGAAAAATTAAACATTATCTTTCTGAGAAAATGAAGGACATTAAATGAAATAAGTAAATTTCATATGTTTTTGATGAAAAGATCAAAGCTGAACAGAAAATTTGATCTTCAAATACAAAACTCAAGAGAAGCATAAAAAGCTAAAAGGGAAAAAAAAAAGCTAAGTGTTTTTTAAAGTTAAAAAGTTTACATCTGGGGAAGTTAGGTGGTATAGTGGATAGAGTACCAACCCTGAAATCAGAAGTTCAAATCAAATGTGGCCTCAGATATTAACACTTACTAGCTGTGGGACACTGGGCAAGTTACTTAACTCCAATTGTCTCAGAAAAAAAAAAATTTACATCCTTATATGGGAAGATATGTTTAACTCTTGAGAACTGTTTCTTTGTTAGAGGTATGCTTAGAGGGTGTAGGTATACCTTGACTTTATTGTGATGATATAAAAAAGAAACTGGGAATTAAAAAAGAGATTGAATTTGAAGAATAAGAAAAAGGAGTTAGTTACATAAAATAGGGTAAATTATATAACATTAAAAAGCAAAAAAGTTTAAAACTGAGGGAAAGAAGAAAAGCGAATGAGTATTGTGTGAACACTAATCTCAATGGATTTGATTCAAAGAGAGAATATCAAAAATATTTAGCTTCACAAGAAACTTGTCTCACCCTAGAGAAGTAGGAGGGGAAAGGGCAAGTTAAGGGGAGAAGGCCTATAAAAAGAGAGGACTGATTGAGAGAGGTACTGGTCAGAAGCAAAACACTGGGAAGGAGGAAAAGGCATAAATGAAACATAAAAGTATAAATTGGGGAAAATAAGATGGTAGGAAATACAGAATTAGTCATTTTAACTGGTCATGTGAATGGCATGAATTCTCCCACAAAATGGAAGCAGATAGCAGACTGGATTAAAAAACAGAATCCTACAATATGTTGTTTACAAGAAATATATTTACTTTCTTTTTTCTTTTTTATTTTAATAAGTTGATTTATTTTTAATAAACATTGCTTTATGAATCATGTTGGGAAGGAAAAATCAGAAGAAAAGGGAAAAAGCATGGGGAAGATTTAAAAAAACAGAAAAAAAGAAGTTAATATAGCAGATTTCCATTTACACACAGTTTCATTATTTCTTTTCCCAGATGCAGAAAACATTTTCTGTCCAAAGACTATTGGGATTGCTTTCGATCACTGAACTAGTGAGAAGAACAGTCTTTCATAGTTGATCATCACACATTCTTGGTGTTATTATGTACAATATATTCCTGGTTGTACTTGTTTCACTCAGCATCAATTCATGTAAATCTGTCCAAGATTTCTTTCATAATCATCTATTTCATCATTTTTTGAAGATCATCTTCCATTATCTTCATCTATCAAAATGTGTTCAGCCATTCCCTAAGTGATGAGCATCTACTCCTTTCCCAGTTGATTGCTACCACAAAAAGAGGTGCTACAAATCCATATGTGGGTCCTTTTATGATTTCCTTGGGATACAGACTAGATGACAGGAAACGTCCCAGGATGTAGTGGATGATCTTTACATTTTTGATGTCTGAGCAAACTCTGAGTACTCCACAGTTGCTTTCAAAACTATTGGTCCATTTTCTTTTCTTCTCCACCCAGTCTCAGAGGGACATCTTCATATGCATTTAGTCAATATAAAACACGAATGGCTTTGAAGCCTGTCAGTTACTCTCAACCTGATTTAGTCTGTCTGCCAAGTTGGCTTTACTGGGATGTGGCCACTGTGCATGTTATAAACATTTTGGACCCATAGGTGAGGATTATATGAAAATTAACATCTAAGGTAGATGAGCAGTCCTTACAAAGGCTCAGCAAGCATCCATATGCTAGAGATGCTAATTCTCCCAGAAATCACCATGTAGCCTGTGCATGAAGTCATACTAAAAGGAAATCAAAGTATTGTTGTTTACTGATGATATGTTAGTTTACTTACAATATCCTAAAAAAAAAAAAAAAAAAAAAAAAAATTAAAAAGATACTTTTGGTAAGAGCTTTTGAGAAAGTCAAAATCATTTTTAAAAAATTTTCCCAAATCAACCTGATTTCTATGTGGGGTATCCCAAACTTCTTAATTTAAATATCTTAACGTTTTTACCAACTTTGAGAAAAATTACTAGTGTAATCTGAACTATGACATTTTAGATACAATGTAAAATTATAACATGATGCAAATGGAAATAATAGAATATTTCCTAAGAACTACATTAGAATAAAACATGTGGGGAATCATTCTACCAAAGCACATAAAACATTTGTAACAATTTATTTACCAAATACTCCTTAAACCAATGAAGATCAACTTAATTACCTCGAGAAATATTCATTCAGTGCTCATGGCTGGGTCATATAAATATAATAAAAATGGCAATGCTACTATAATTGATGTTGTAATGCCATGTCAAATAAATATAAAGAAATAATTTTAAAAATTAAATGAAATAATAAAATAAAATAAAATAAAAAATAAAATATTTAGAATATTTTTTGGAAATAATGAAAAATTTTAAGGATCAATGAAGAATAGTAATTCTAGACTTCAGACTATTTCACAAGGAGGAAGTCTTTAAAATCATAGAGAAGTAAAGCAATGAAAAGGTACAAACAAAAGAGAGTAACAAACAATGGGATTTAATATTCCATTGTACAATAAACCAGATAATAGAGGGAAGCAGAGCCAAGATGGCGGAGAAGAAACACAAGACTCTGTGAACGTCCTCACTCCCTCACAACCAATTAGATAAATTAAGCCTCAAAATAAGCCCAGGACTGATAGATACCACAAGGACTGGAAGCATGACTTACCAGCTGAAGAGAATCTGGAGTTTCAACAGAAAAGGTCAGTCCCCAGGGGAGGAAGAAGAGAGGCCAGCACAGACGGCTGGGTGCTAGCATACTCTGCTGATCGCGCTGGGAAGGGCTCTGGGATCAGAGAAGCCACTGAGATAAAGGAATCTGGCACAGGATGTTAGCTCTTCTCTGCTAATTATTTAGCAGTTCAGAAGAGAAAGCTAAAATACTTTAAAAACTCAGATTAGATTTTGCCCGGATCCTGGAGATGACTCAGCAGATCTGGGCACCAGGGGGTGTGGCCTCAGCTACCACCTGAGAATAGTTAAGAGATTGACAAGTGGGTGGATACGGCCCAAGGCAACACACACTGCCTAGTTTAGCTGGAGGGAGTGGAACTCAGCTCCAGGAAGTCCCAGAGAAGCGGAACCTTTGAACTAGGGACCGCGGTTTCTGGCAGACACTTCCAGTTTGAGCACAGGGGCTTTTCACATCACCTGCTGCAGACATCCACGCCCCACTGGGACAAATAGGCTGGGATTTGTGCTGCCTTTACTGGTCAGTCTTAACCTCAGGGAAGCCACTAAAACACAGCGCCCTCGGGGCACAGCAGTGCTAATCACCTCTGAGGCACTTCCAGGGAGGGGGTGGGGAACTCTCTCCCAGAGCTCTATCTTAGCTCAGGCGCGGGGGCCGCTGCATCCATCCAGTCTGGGAGGAAGCTGGTAAAGAAGTAAATAAATAATTTCCTACCCCAGGGACAGACTCCAAAAGATTTTTTAAATATGAGCAAAAAAGCCAAAAAAACCATAGATTCCTACTACACAGAGAAAGAGTGGGTATCCAACCCCGAGGAAGTTAACAGCAGAGAGACAGCAGATAACAACCTAAAGGGAAACGATTCCTGCTCCCCATCACATAACTCTCTCCTAGAAGAGACTCTTAAAAAATTAAGGGAGTTTGAAGAAAAATGGGGAAAGGAAAGGGAAGCTATGATAGAGAATAACAACGTCCTGAAATTGGAGTTGGAAAAAATAAAGAATTCACAGGAGATGCAGGGAAACAAAATTTATGAATTAGAAAAGGTTAAAAAAACACAGGAAAGTAGGATTTCTGAATTGGAAAAGATAAAAAAGTCTCAAGAAAATAGAATTTCTGAATTGGAAAAAGAAAGTAATTCTCAAAAAAAAAAATTAGGGAAATGGAAAAAAATTCAATAGAGCAAAATAATTCATTTAAAAATGAAATTGGGCATTTACAAAAAGAACTAAAAACTGTGAAAGAAGAAAATAACTCCTTAAAAGTCAGGATGGTACAAATAGAAATGAATGATTCACAGAGAACCCAAGAATCAGTCAAACAACAAAAAAAAATGAGAAGCTGGAGAACAACGTCAAATACTTACTGGGAAAATCTATAGACCTGGAAAATAGATCTAGGAGAGATAATCTGTGGATCATTGGACTTCCAGAAAACTATGACCAAAAAAAGAACCTAGATTCTATTTTACAGGAAATTATCAAAGAGAACTGTCCAGAGATAATAGAAACAGAAGGGAAAGTAGATGTGGAAAGAATTCATCGAACTCCTTCTGAAATAGACCCTAAAAAAAGAACACCATGGAATATTGTGGCTAAGCTGCAGAATTACCACACAAAGGAGAAAATCCTGCAAGCAGCTAGAAAAAAACAATTTAAATACCAAGGTGCCACAATAAGGGTCACCCAAGATCTGGCTGCCTCCACATTAAAAGATAGAAGGGCCTGGAACCTGATATTCCGTAAGGCAAAAGATCAAGGACTGCAACCAAGAATGAACTACCCAGCTAAGTTTAGCATCTTTTTCCATGGAAGAAGATGGTCATTCAATGAAACAGAGGAATTCTATATGTTTCTAAGAAAAAAAAAACAGACTTAAACAAAAAATTTGATCTACATCCACAAGACTGAAGAGAAACAGAAAAAGTTACACAGAACCCTTGAGAACTGTAACTCTGTTGTTGGTATATAAAAAGTACTCATGGATAATTTGATTTTACTGGTATAAAATAAAAAAGGGGGGTGTAGTAAAGGGAAGGAGGTCATTTCAGAAAAAGGGGAAGGAATGATAAAAAGATGGAAACTACATCCCAGTAAGAGGAATAGAAAATACACCATATCTGAGGGAATTTAGTGAGGAGGAGAATCATTGTGTAAATCTTACTCTCATCAGAAGAGGCTCAAAGAGTAAATAATTGACATATTTGTTTTTCAGAGAATTTTCTCTCACCTCATTAAAAGGGGGGAGAGGAAAAGGGAAAAGGAAAAGGAGAATAAGCGAAGGGACTTGGAGGGAGGGGGGAAGGATACTAAAAAAAGGAAGGGCTGCGCATCACAAGGGGGGGTCTGTCTATAAATTAAATATTGGGGAAGGGGATCAGGGGTGTCAAGGGAAAAAGCATAATCTGGGGATAATATGATGGCAAGAATTACAGAATTAGTTATTTTAACAGTAAATGTGAATGGGATGAATGCTCCCATCAAACGGAGACAGATAGCAGACTGGATCAAAAATCAGAACCATACAATATGTTGTCTACAGGAAACACACTTAAAGAAGGCAGATACATATAGAGTAAAGGTAAAAGGTTGGAGCAGAATCTATTATGCTTCAGGTAAAGCCAAAAAAGCAGGGGTAGCTATCCTTATCTCAGATCAAGCAAAAGCAGAAGTTGATCTAGTTAAAAAAGATAAGGAAGGAAACTATATCCTGCTGAAAGGTAGCATAAATAATGAAGCCATATCAATACTAAGCATATATGCACCAAGTGGTATAGCATCTAACTTTCTAAAGGAAAAGTTAAGAGAATTGCAAGAAGAAATAGACAGTAAAACTATAATAGTGGGAGATCTCAACCTTGCACTCTCAGATTTAGATAAATCAAACCACAAAACAAATAAGAAAGAAATTTAAAAAGTAAATAGAACATTAGAAAAACTAGGTATGATAGACCTTTGGAGAAAACTGAATGGCAATAGAAAGGAATATACTTTCTTCTCAGCAGTTCATTGATCCTATACAAAAATAGACCATATATTAAGACATGAAGATCTCAAAATTAAATGTAGAAAGGCAGAAATAATGAATGTCTTCTTCTCAGATCACAATGCAATAAAAGCTACATTCAGTAAAAAGTTAGGGGTCATTAGATCAAAAAGTAATTGGAAAATGAACAATCTCATCTTAAAGAATGACTGGGAGAAACAGCAAATTATAGAAATAATTAATAATTTCACCCAAGATAATGACAATGATGAGACATCATACCAAAATCTTTGGGATGCAGCTAAAGCAGTAATAAGGGGAAATTTTATATCTTTAGAGGCTTATTTGAAGAAAATTGAGAAAGAGAAGATTAACGAATTGGGCTTGCAACTTAAAAAGCTGGAAAAAGACCAAATTAAAAATCCCCAACCAAAAATTAAACTTGAAATACAAAAATTAAAAGGAGAAATCAATAATATTGAAAGTAAAAAAAAAAAACTATTGAATTAATAAATGAAACCAAGAGTTGGTTTTATGAAAAAGCCAATAAAATAGACAAACCTTTGGTAAATTTGATCAGAAAAAATAAAGAGGAAAATCAACTTGTTAGTCTTACAAATGAAAAGGGGGATCTTTCCACCAATGAAGAGGAAATTAGAGAAATAATAAGGAGTTACTTTGCCCAACTTTATGCCAATAAATTTGATAACTTAAGTGAAATGGATGACTTCCTCCAAAAATATAGGCTCCCTAGATTAACAGAGGAGGAGATAAATTGCTTAAATAGTCCTATTTCAGAAAAAGAAATAGAACAAGCTATTAATCAACTCCCCAGGAAAAAATCCCCAGGCCCAGATGGATTCACATGTGAATTCTACCAAACATTTAAAGAACAATTAGCCCCAATGTTATATAAAATATTTGAAAAAATAGGGATGAAGGAGTCCTACCAAACTCCTTTTATGACACAGACATGGTACTGATACCTAAACCAGGTCGATCGAAAACTGAGAAAGAAAATTATAGACCAATTTCCTTAATGAATATTGATGCTAAAATCTTAAATAAGATATTAGCAAAAAGACTTCAGAAAATCATCTCCAGGAAAATACACTATGATCAAGTAGGATTTATTCCAGGAATGCAGGGCTGGTTTAATATTAGGAAAACTATTAATATAATTGACCATATTAATAATCAAATTAATAAGAACCATATGATCATCTCAATATATGCAGAAAAAGCATTTGACAAAATCCAACATCCATTCTTACTAAAAACTCTTGAGAGTATAGGAATAAATGGACTATTCCTTAGAATAATCAGGAGCATATATTTAAGACCGTCAGTAAATATAATATGCAATAGAAATAAACTGCAACCTTTCCCAGTAAGATCAGGAGTGAAAAAAGGTTGCCCACTATCACCATTACTATTCAATATAGTACTAGAAACGCTAGCCTTGGCAATAAGAGCCGAGAAAGAGAGTCAAGGAATTAGAGTAGGAAATGAGGAAATAAAACTATCACTCTTTGCAGATGACATGATGGTATACTGAGAGAACCCCAAAGACTCTGCTAAAAAGCTATTAGAAATAATTCAGAATTTTAGCAAAGTGGCAGGATAAAAAATAAATCCACATAAATCCTCAGCATTCTTATATATCACCAACCAAATGCAACAGCAAGAGATACAAAGAGAAATTCCATTCCAAACAAATGTTGAGAGTATAAAGTATTTGGGAATCCATCTACCAAAGAAAAGTCAGGAATTATATGAGAAAAGTTACAAAACACTTGCCACAAAAATAAAGTCAGATTTAAATAATTAGAAAGACATTCAGTGCTCTTGGATAGGCCGAGCGAATATAATAAAGATGATAATACTCCCCAAACTAATCTATTTATTTAGTGCTATACCAATCAGACTCCCAAGAAACTATTTTAATGACCTAGAAAAAATAACAACAAAATTCATATGGAAGAATAAAATGTCGAGAATTGCAAGGGAACTAAGGAAAAAAAATTCAGAGGAAGGTGGTCTAAGTGTACCTGATCTAAAGCTATATTATATAGCAGCAGTCACCAAAACCATTTGGTATTGGCTAAGAAATAGACTGGTTAGATCAGTGGAACAGATTAGATACAAAGGACAAAAAAGGGTACATCTATAGCAATCTAATCTTTGAAAAACTCAAAGATACCAACATTAGGGATAAAAATTCATTATTTGGAAAAAACTGTTGGGAAAACTGGAAATTAGTATGGCAGAAATTAGATATGGATCCACACTTAACACCCTATACCAAGATAAGCTCAAAATGGGTCCATGTTTTAGGCATAAAGAATGAGATAATAAATAGATTATAGAAACAGAAAATAGTCTACCTCTCAGACTTGTGGAGGAGGAAGGAATTTATGACCAGAGGAGAACTAGAGATCATTATTGATCACAAAATAGAAGATTTTGATTACATCAAACTAAAAAGTTTCTGTACAAACAATACTAATGCAAACAAGAGTAGAAGGGAAGTAACAAATTGGGAAAATATTTTTAAAAGGAAAGGTTCTGACAAAGGTCTCATTTCCAAAATATATAGAAAACTGATCCTGATTTATAGGAAACCAAACCATTTTCCAATTGATAAATGGTCAAGGGATATGAACAGACAATTCTCAGATGAAGAAATTGAAACTATATCCACTCATATGAAAGAGTGTTCCAAATCACTACTGATCAGAGAAATGCAAATTAAGACAACTCTGAGATACCACTACACACCTGTCAGATTGGCTAAAATGACAGGAACAAATAATGATGAATGTTGGACGGGATGTGGGAAAACTGGGACACTGATACATTGTTGGTGGAGTTGTGAAAGAATCCAACCAGTCTGGAGAGCAATTTGGAACTATGCCCAAAAAGTTATCAAACTGTGCATACCCTTTGACCCAGCAGCGCTACTACTGGGATTATATCCCAAAGAAATACTAAAGAGTGGAAAGATACCTGTATGTGCCAAAATGTTTGTGGCAACTCTTTTTGTTGTAGCTAGAAACTGGAAGATGAAAGGATGTCCATCATTTGGAGAATGGTTGGATAAATTGTGGTATATGAAGGTTATGGAATATTATTGCTCTGTAAGAAATGACCAGCAGGAGGAATACAGAGAGGCTTGGAGAGACTTACATCAACTGATGCTGAGTGAAATGAGCAGAACCAGAAGATCACTATACACTTCAACAACAATACTGTATGAGGATGTATTCTGAAGGAAGTGGAAATCTTCAACATAAATCTTCACTTCCAGTTGATCAATGATGGACAGAAATAACTACACCCAGAGAAGGAATACTGGGAAGTGAATGTAAATTGTTAGCACTAATGTCTATCTGCCCAGGTTACATGTACCTTCGGAATCTAATGTTTATTGTGCAACAAGAAAATGGTATTTACACACATGTATTGTATCTAGGTTATATTGTAACACATGTAAAATGTATGGGATTGCCTGTCATCGGGGGGAGGGAGTAGAGGGAGGGGGAGATAATTTGGAAAGATGAATACAAGGGATAATATAAATATAAATATATATATATATATATATATATAATAAAAAATAAATAAATTTAGAAAAATTGATAGAACCATTTTGGAGAGCAGTGGAACTATAGCCAAAAAAATCTATAAAACTATGTCTATCTTTTAATCAAACAAAACCATTTCTAGGTTTATATCAACAAGAGATTTTAGAAAGGGAGGGGGAAAGAAGGAGGAAGGGAAAACCTTCTTGTACAAATATACTTATAACAGTTTCTTCTGTTGTAACTCAGAATTGGAAATCAAGGGGATGCCTATCTATTGAAAAATGGTTGCATAAGCTATAATATATGATTGAAATAAAAGTATAGTGTGCTATAAGGATTGTTTTAATTTATATTTGGGAAAACAAAATATGGTTTAAAAATACAGAAACAATGAGACATGTAATTTCAGCTGGAATAAATAACATAAAGGAACAAAAAGGCAAGATTTTCAAAGCAATAGAGTTTTTGATAATTATATAAAGACCAAAAAGAGGACAAAGTATAGAGAAATAATTTATAAATCAACAAATTCTTTAAAAATCAAACAAGTGGGTGGGGGGCAAAGCTAAAATGGCAGAGAGGAGATAGGTCTTTTTCTGAGCTCTCTCCATGACCTACAGTAACAGCAAATCCATTCCCTGAACTGGTTTTTAATGACTGAATATACGACTATTGGGACTGTAACAAATTTCCAGAAAAAGGTCTCTAGAAAAGGTCTGTTTTGAGCAGGCACAGAGGAAGGTGGGCTGGTGACAGGCAGCCACTGGAAACCAAGTGTAAGCAATTACAGGGACCCAGGGCAGTATGGATTCTACAAGCCCAGGAATCTACTGAGGAATCTATAGCAGTGTTGGCTACTCTGCCATGGATGCAAACCAGTAGATCAGCAGATTAGCCATAAGATATTCAACACAAACACAAAAGGTAAATAGTGATCCCCAAAACACCAGAATTATCGGGACCTGGCCACACCCACCAAACACCAGAAGTTCATCAGCACTGATGCAGAACAGCTACTGCTGCTTGTAGAAGAAGCTTGAACAATCTCTCTTTTTCTCTAAAAGCAGGGTTCAACTTAAAAAAAATGAGCAAAAGGCAAAAAGAACTCTTATCAAAGACAGTTTTTTTTTTGTTTTGTTTTGTTTTTTTAATAGAGAAAGAGAAGAACATATTCTGAGGGCATGAAAAAAAGATTGTGTCCAGATGAAGCCCCAAAGGATGATATGAATTAGTTCACATCTAACAAGGTTATCTAGGACAAAATAAAAAAACATCTTAAAAGAGAGCTAGAAGAAAAATGGGGAAAGGAAATGAGAACTTTGCAAGAGGATTTGGAAAAAGAAACAAAAAGTATTTGGGGGAAAAAAACTCCTTACAAAATAGATTTAGTGAAATGGAAAAAAAAAATCTATCTATCTATCTATCTATCTATCTATCTATCTATCTATCTATCTATGTATAAATCCTTACAAAGTAGATTTGACAAAATAGAAAAAGAAAACAACTCCCTGAAAAGCAAAATTTGTGAAATGGAAAAAGAAACAATTTCTTAGAGAACAGCATTTGTGAAATTGGAAAAATACATAGAACAAATCACATTTAAAAATTCAATTGGCCAAATACAAAAAGAACTGAAAAAAGTAACTGAAGAAAATAATTAACTAAAAATTAGAACTGAACAAATGGAAATGAATAACTCAATGAGACATGAAGACTCATTCAAGCAAACCCAAAAAATAATGAAAAATAGAAGAAAATGCAAAATACCTTCTTGGAAAAATAATGGATCTGGAAAATAGATTGAGGAGAGACAATCTAAGATTATTGCACTTCCTGAAAACCATGATTAAAAAAAATAAAGCCTAAACATGATCTTTCAGGAATTATCAAGGAGAACTGCCTTGATTTCCTAAAATCAGAAGGTAAAGTATCCATTGAAAGAATTCACCAATAATTTCCTGAAAGAGACCCCAAAATGAAAACTTCAAGGAATATAGTAGCTAAATTTCAGCATTATTAGGCAAAGGAAAAAATATTGCAAGCAGCGAGAAAGAAACAATTCAAATACCAAGGAGTCATAATCAGGATTATCCAGGACCTAGCAGTTTCCACCTTAAAGGATCAAAGACCCTGAATCTGATATTCTGAAAAGAAAGGAACTTGGAATGCAGCCAAGAATAAACTATCCAACTAAATTGAGCATTATTTTTCAGAGAAAAGATGGATATTTAATGATATAGGTGAATTTCATTTATTTCTGATGAAAAGATCATACCTGAAAAAAACATTTGATCTCCAAATATAAAACTCAAGAGAAGCTTTCAATAAGAGAAGAGAAAATTAGAAAAATAATTAGGAGTTATTTTTCCCAACTTTATGTCAATAAATTTTATGATCCAAGTGAAATGTAGGAATACCTACAAAAATATAGATTGCCCAGAATAATAGAAGCAGAAATAAATTACTAAAATATTCCCATTTTAGGAAAAAAATAGAACAAGCTATTAATCAACTGTCTAAGAAAAAATTTTCAGGGTCAGATGAATTTACATGTGAATTATTTTAAACATTTAAATAACAATAACCAAATACAACAAAAATCATATAATATTCTCAATAGATGCAGACAAAGAATTTGATAAAATCCAACATCTATTCCTATTAAAACACAAGAGAGTATAAGAATAAATGGACTTTAAAAAAAATGATCAGTAGCATCTATTTAAAACCATCAGCAAGAATCATGTAAATGGAGATTAACTAGAACCATTCCCAATAAGATAAGAGGTGAAACAAATTTGCCCACTGTCACCATTACTATCCAATATTGTATTAGAAATGTTAATTTTAATAATAAGGGAAGAAAAAGAGATTAAAGGCATTAGAGTAGGTAATGAGAAAACCAAATCATCACTTTTTGTAAATGACATGAGAGTATAATTAGAGAATGCTAGAGAATTAAGTAAACAATTACTAGGAAGAATCCACAAGTTTAGCAAAGTTGCAGATACAAAAGAAATCCACAAAAATCATCATCATTATTATATATTTTCAATAAAGTCCAGCAGCAACAGATAAAAAAGGAATTTAAAAATTTTAATTTAATTAAAATAACTGTCAATAATATAAGGAATCTATCTGACAATCTTTCCTTCTAAGGAAAAGTCAGAAACTATATGAACACAATAACAAAACGCTTTCCACACAAATAAAATCAGATCTAAACAATTTGAAAAATATCAAGTGCTCTTGCATAGCTTGAGTAAATATAATAAAAATGATAATACTACCCAAATAAATCTACTAATTCAGTGATATACCAATCTAACTCCCAAGGACTTATTTGGACTTATTTTATTCTCTGAGATATGATGAGACTGATGTAGGACTGCAAAACCCACAGGCATTATTGGATTCCCTGAAATGTGAAGTGATGGAAAAAGACTAGTTTTGGACTATCTCTTGGTTGCTGAAGGAGGTGCATGTGTTGTTGTTATTTGTATACCCTCCTTCTAGGCCTCATGGAAATCTTTTATAATACCATGTTGATTCATATCTTTCATCACCACAGGAGGAATACAGAGAGGCTTGGAGAGACTTACATCAACTGATGCTAACTGAAACGAGCAGAACCAGGAGATCATTATACACTTCAACAATGATACTGTATGAGGATGTATTCTGATGGCAGTGGATATCTTCAACATAGAGAAGAGGTAATCCAATTCCACTTGATCAATGATGGACAGAATCAGCTACATCCAGAAAAGGAACACTGGGAAATGAGTATAAACTATGAGCACTGTTTTGTTTTGTTTTGTTTTGTTTTTCTTCCCAGATTATTTTTACTTTCCGAATACAATTCTTCCTTTGCAACAACAACAACAACAACAAAATTTGGTTCTGCACATATATATTGTACCTAGGATATACTATAAGATATTTAATATGTATGGGAATGCCTGCCATCTAGGGGAGGGGGTGGAGGGAAGGAGGGGAAAAATTTGGAACAGAAGGGAGTACAATGGATAATGTTGTAAAAAAAAATACCTATGAATATGTACTGTCAAAGAAAAGTTATAATTATAAAAATTAATTTAAAAAATATATATCTTTCATCACCACAGCACACTGGACAAATGCTAACTATAAGCACATTACTATTGATATGTAAGTAAACTTTCATTGTATATGTAATATGTATTATAATGTAAGTATCTAATCATATAGGATTATTCATGGATGACAATGATTCATGGGGAAACCAGGAATACAGTGTTAATGCAATACAATATGACTCTGAGTTGGAATTAAATAATATTTAAAGGAAGAAAATTTGAGTTTCTAATTCCACATCTCTTCTGACAATTTTTGTGAAAAAAGCAAGATTCTCAGGAGTCTTTGATATCCCAATCAACCCAGTAGAGATAAAGAAGGCCAGATTACCTGAGACCTTGATATACACATCTTATATGAACTTCAACAAAGGCAAAGTCTGTATGAACTTTCAAAGTTTGTATTATTAAATGAAGATTTAATATAAATATTTCACAGATTAAATAAAGCACTATTTACTTATATATAAAGCCTGTAATAGTTGCAAGAGTTAGGTATAGAGCATTTGGGCTCAAATTTCATTTCTTTTCCTTACAAACCTCAATTTCCCCACCAAAAATAAATAATGAATAGGTTGAAATAAATAATATTTAATGTACCTCCTGCTCTAAAAAAAAAGTAGAATCTTGGATTTTGAGCTAAGTTAATGTGTTTACAGATGAACTATGGAGTTCTAGAAAAGAATTTGACTTGGCTAAAATCATATAGATAGGCACAGAAAAATAATTTAATTTTTAAGTTATTTCATTCAATATGTAAGTGCTCTTTCTCCTCTAGCCATGGTACTTTCCATGAGTTTATAATACTTAAGTCAAAAGAATCCTGTATTCAGAAAAGTTTATCTAATCTTGTTAGTTTGTTTTTGTTTTATTTTTAAGGAAGACACTGAATGTTAAAAGAGTTGCCCAGGGTATCAAGTATCTGAGGCTGGATTTGATTTCAGGTCCTCCTTATCTAGAATCCCTCCAGAGTTCTCTAGGAATTTACCTAGACTTCTGAATCTGTCAACTTTGCCATCTAGCTGCCCCCTGAAGTCATCCAGGGCCATCTCCAGTCATAACCTTTCCAGGGACCCAGATGGCTCTGGAGGAGAAGTGGAGGCTAGTGACCTTGCACAGCCCTTCTTCACACAAATACTTGCATGTGAGGGCATCACCAGCCCACAGGACTCTTTAAGAATTAAGGTCCAATGACAACAGCAATACCAGAGTGAGAGAGGATTCCATGATAGTGGATAATCAGAATAACATAAGGGTGATATGATTAATGTGGCCCTATTGGAATCACCACAACTAAACCCCAAGGCAACAAAGCCTTCATTTCAAGTAAGAATACAAAATCATAGTACAATTGTCCTGATTGGCAAAAACTTTATCAGAAATGGACTTGGGAAGATTTGGACTTAGGATTTTTAGGTACAAATATAATTAAACTCCAACTATAATTAAAACTATGTGTATATGTATAAATATACATATGTGTGTGTTTGTGTGTATTTGTGTGTGTGTGTGTGTGTGTGTGTGTGTGTGTGTGTGTGTGTGTTGGGTATTATGGACAATGGCAAGCTGGGTGAATTAGAGAGTGAGGGACATATGATGATTTCAAAGTATCACATCTGCCTAAGAAAGAAAATAGAGGCTAGGGAAGTTGAAAGAATTTAACTTATTGGAAAAATTAGAAATGCTGTTCATATGTATAGTGATTTTAATGTTTAGTGTGGGTTCATATTTTTATGTGGGTATATAAATACTAGAATTAGACTAGTTCTATCACAGTAGGATAGATCGCTCTTCATTCTAAATAAAAATAATATAATATTGTGAAAGTATAACCATTCTAACTTTGCATGTGAATGGATCAAATTTCTTACATAACTAAAAGTAAGAATTTAAGACCCAATTTAATACAGAAATTGCATCCAAGAAAAAAAATGTATATAATATGTCCTGTCCCAGCTGACTTTAAGAAATCTAGATGTAAGGTCATGTTTTCAGTATATATATTTATTCTTGTGTATATATACACACATATATTTCTCAAGTATAATATATAATGGAAATATGATGCTTAAAAAGTATAAAAGCTCAAATGAAGACTAAAACATAATTTGCTTCAAAATAGTTTACATTACAACGTGTAAGGGATACTTACATTTGGAGCCAGTGACATGAGAGAAAAAGATCTCAAACCTCTCATGATGCCCTGGAGCCCTTAAGGGCAGATGTACCACACTTGGATCTGGGATAGTCTCTTAGAGACAATTCACTACATTTGCACCCTTAACTCTTGCTATATTATTTTGCATTTAGTAAGTATTCAATAAATGATGATTGATTGTTTTATTGCCTGCAATAGGTACAATAATATATTCAAGCAGTAGTAGTCAAAATTACTGGTAATTTCTTTTGTGGAAATAGAAAAAAATATATTGGTAGAATACATAAAATAATACAGATAGAAACAGAAACCAGTAGTTAATCATTGAATAGATCCAGGACAATGAAACTAGGGACAATATCCATATTTAAGAAAAGCTATTGGAAAAATGGCATAGTGATCCATTCTAGTATTACTAATATAAAAAATAAAGATGGATTCAACAAATGCTGTAAAATTATAATTGGCAATAAAGCAATAGATTGAATATATTGGAGAAAAGAATGTGAAGGCTAGAGAATAACAGACATGTCAAAGCAGAATGAGTGAAAACTTGGTAATAATCTTTCCACAAAAAAAAAAAAAAAAAAGAAAATTCACTAAAACAATAAATCTAAATAAAGTGAATAAAATGTTTAATAAAATATATACAAATTAAATTATTTGCTTACTTTTAATTTTAAATACTAAATATAATTTATACATTAATAATTTGTAAATGAAAAATTCAATTTTATTCATTTTCCACAGGTACCTTTCAAGAATTTTGTTAATATCAATTTACCTTCATTGGCCTAAACAAATTCTACCAAATTCTATATCACAACCAATGTTTCTTGTCCTTTCACAGCAGAATTACCTTATTGTTATTAACAATGCAAAACTAAAATATAATATTTTTAATAACTAATTAGTGTAACAAATTTGTGGACGTCTGAATAATTTACAAGAATTTATCCACAAAAGACTGTTTTTGGTAGTCTGTAGAAAATGCATTTACTCTGAAAAATATTTATAAGGGAACAGCAGTTATAATTTAAATACAAATTGAGGTGCTAGCCCTTTTAAATTGACTACTCCACTGAAAGCACAAAAGTTTGACATTGTAGGGTCCTTGTTGATTTTAAAGAACAAAGTTCTGTGATGAGTTGTCTTGATTTGGTTCTTTTATTAGTCCTTTACTTTTTATTTGGTTGTTTTGTTGATGAATTTTATGTCTATGTTAATCTTTTCTGCATTTATTTTCCTACTTGTACATCTACAAACACACACACACACACACGTACACACACATACTTTAATTTCACTAATTTAGAGAAACAGACAGACTAAGAGACCAAATGAGAGAGACAGATAGGAAAAGAGAGACAAAGAAACAAAAGGACAAAGAGAATGAGAAGACAGAGTATCATAAATTTTCAGAAATTACTCATAGGAGTAAAATGAGAAAATGTGATAGAAGAATGATAAGGAATCTAGATAATAAATATTATTTCCCTTAAAATATATTGTCTTATTACCTAGTCAAAGGAGATCTTTGAATACCACTGTCTATTTAGGGAACTTGCATTAATCATAATCATCTATATTCCTTTTTCTACTTCACTATGGATTTATTTGACTAGGATTCTTCTCCACTTGTTATCCCTTTAGGCTAACTTGTCTTTGCTGGACCTACTGTTCCAGAATTCGTTGATTTGTACTCTTGCCCCTTCATTTACCTGTTTCTCCTTTAGATCTGGTGATATCTCTCCTCCTCTTTTTTGTCAATATTTTGAGAAAGGTACCATGACTTCTCTTTCAAACATGTCCTTGGTATCTACTTCAGGGACATCCTCATGAATGTATTATCTGCTGATTCTGGATAAGTCTTTTGTATCAGAGCCCCTCCTACAAAAGACAGATGTATTAGCATCTGAATAGTGAAAAGCATTGATATCAAAACACATAGAAAAAATTTCACAATAGTTATTTTAGGACTAGTATCCTAAAACCTGTGGCTTGCCCTGCCAAGTCTTGCATATATATTAATTTTGTATAGTAAATATTATTTTGTGCAGTATTTATATAATAAGTGTTTGTTATATGTTATTTTTGTATAAATAACATCCAGATTGTCTCTATTAGCATGTAATGCTTTGGAGGTTAGGGACTTTTCCACTTTTGTCTATTTTATATCATTAATATTTATCACACTTGTTTAGCACATGATAATGTGTGGAAGAGAGGGAGATAAGGTGAAGAACTTACAAGAATGTATGAATTCATTTTCTGTATTTTATTTTCATTATTTCTGTGTTTCCCTTATGACCTGTATAATATGTGCAGGCTCATATTTACTTGAGCCTTGGACACTATAGCCATATTTACTTAACCTGAGCTAATGATATTTATCAGTATTTGACATTTATTAATATTTAGTCTATTAATTAGCTGGACTACCATCTGCTTGATTAAACCTGAAGGCCTGCTTTTCTGTTTCCTAGAAATCAGGAGATTTTGGGGAAACAGAAACCTTCCATTCCAATCTCTCCAAATAGCAACAACTAATTAAATGCCTCCCCCTCCCCTATCAATGCTCTCATACTTGTGATGTAATCTCTTGTATAAATATATATATATATATATGTATGTATGTATTCAGAAAGAGAGAGAAACAGAGAGAGTGAGAATTAGCCTAAGGATCCTCCCACTTGATACAATCATTCAGCACAAAGATGCCTATAAAGCATAATCAAAATCTGGGTCCTCTCTTCATTGTTCTTATACTCTAAAATTCATACACACAAAGAGAACATAGTTGGTCCTTCAAAGAATACACCAGAAATATCTCTTTGTTCCATTGAGGAACTTGTCTTTCATACACTCTCCCACTCTATTTCATATTTATCACTTCTGGTGTCTATTGTATTACTTAATTTTATCTGTAACCTCTTCTTTAAATAAGTTTATCTTTTGCCAAAGAGAATGGCCATTGTGGACTCTTTATATGGCTGAATCCCAACTTTTGGTACCTACCATCATCTTGTGCTTATATCATCTACATCACTTTGGTACCTGAACCACATCATTGTAATAAGGAATAAAAGAAATAGCAAGAAAAATAATTTAGCAAAAATAACTAACACATAAACTGAATATATTATGCAGGATTTCACAAAGAAGTTCCTCACCTCTTCAGGGAAAGAGATAAAGAACAACAGTGAGACAGAGACAGAAAGGGAGATAAAGAAAAGAGGAGGGAAAGAGAAATAGAGAGACAGAAAGATGAGAGAGGCATTTTTCAATTCATGCTAAAAGTCTCTTATAATAGTCTCATACTAATATACAGCCTTCAGTTTTATGGATGTTGTTTTCTCCATTTACTTTGTTGTCAAGGTACCTCATACTGGTTAATTCGCTATCCTTCAGTTCATGCAAATCTGATTTTTCATGATTTTGTATTCTTCCACTAGGATGTTGAATTTTGATAGGTAAGCTTTCAACTTATATGACCCAGAGCTACCATCCTACTTCCTAACTATTTGTAAATTATATTTCATCCACTTTGAGCATATTCCTCATTCTTGTCCCACTAAAACTTGACTCATCTTTTCTAGCTACTATATATGTTTTTTTTTCCCTTCCCTTGCTAAAATTTCTTGAGAGCAGAGGGTGCTTTGATTGCTTACATTTATATCCTGAACAAAAATAGCATAGTGTTTGGCAATACAGAAATGTGTAATATATTTTTCTTTTTTTAAATATAGCTTTTTATTTTCAAAATATATACATGAATTTTTTACATTTGCCCCTACAAAACCCAGTGTTCTAATTTTTCCCCTCCCTTCACCCCACATTCTCTCCCAGTCAGCAAGCAATCCAATATATGTCAAACATTTGTAATTCCTCTCTATATATATTTCCATAAATATTATGCTTCACAATAAAAATTAGATCAAAAAGGGGAAAAATGAGGAAAAAACCCAAAATGTAAACAAACAACAACAAAAAGAATGAAAATGCTATCTTGTGATCCACATTCAGTTTTCACTATCCTCTCTAGGTGTAGATGGCTTTCTTCATCACAAGACCATTGAAACTGATATGGATCACCTTTTTGTTGATGACAGCTATGTCTATAGAAATTGATCCTTGTATAATCTTGTTGATCCTTGTATAATCTTGTTGTTGCCATGTTTAAGGCATTTTAATTCATTAATATTCAGATTTTCTTCTGGTATAGCAATATTCAATTTCATTAATATGCTACAATTTATTTAATAATTGCCATTCTATGGGATTCTCCTTTTATTTCCAGTTCTCTGCTTACACAAAACCATTCTATGAATAAGATGGTACATATGGGTCTTTTCTTTCTACCTTTAAGATCCATAGTCTTTGTTTATTTAGATGTTATTTTCCACAATATTAGAATCAACTTATAGCACAACCAAAAACATATTTGTATGCTAACTTTACCTAGCCTTTGTAAAACTGACCCTTCCCAACTTCTGTATTTTTTTTACCAGTTTAATAACAATGCAGTAACATCTAATAGTTGTTTTTATGTGCATATTTTATTAGAAATTTGTTAAACTCACATATGTGGCTTTTATAGTTCAATATTTGAAAAACAAGTGATATTTATCACTTGAAGAATATTTCTTGGTTTTTTTATGTGTGTGTTAATTTGTTATTAATCAAATATTAAACATAGATATAGTTGATAATAGGATTTTTCCAATTGACTTTTTATCTTAGATGTATTAATTTTATTCATATAAAGATTTCTTCGAATTTTATTGATTGAAATTCTATTTTTTATGTTGTGACTTGTTCCCTGGGAGATATTTGCAGACTTTTAAATATTGTATAATCCACTGAAGCTTACGTTCTGTTGATGAAGCCTACAAGATCCTAGGATCAAATTATGCCATGATAAAACACTGGAATAAAAACCATGCACATACTGAGTCTGTTTTTCAAGAGTCATAGATAGGAATATCATCAGTAGCCTGGTCATATGATAATGCAATATTTTTAGCCATGATGACCCATAAGATGGAGGGAATTGTACCTTAGTCCTATATGTGTTGTATATATATATATGTCTCCTTTCTCCTTTTATAATGATGGAAGCAAAATGACTAAGTGAGCTTTTTAGACTGTCATCAAACTCCAAATATAAAACTGTTTTATAATAATCATTGAATAAATTTATTTAGCAAGAGTTTCTGAATAAAATTACCATTAAAATAATCATAATTTGCACACTTGTATTATCAGGAATGAGGCATCAGATTATAGAGAGGCTTCACTCCTCATGAACACTTTCTCCCTCCAAAAATATATTGATAAAATCTGGAAAAGATAAATCCCAAAGACCATCCAAAAATGAAATTGATAACATGGTAGATAACAGATAGGACACTACTTATTATGGTCATGAGAGTTATCCCTGATTCATATTTTGCACAGTCAGGAGATAAACTTTTCAAAGCTAAGAATTAAAATAATAAAAAGAAGAAAGGGCAATTAGGAAAATTATTTTTACATTTAAATATTAACCTAAGATTATTTAAATAAGATATTATATACAAAAACTGGGAACAAAACAGAAAAGGAAACATTGAGTATAATAATCACCCAAAACTTTAACCAATGCAAATTAATTGCTACAACATGTAAGTGAAAAGCACCCAAAAAGTGCCTGTCAGGAAATATCTGACTTCCTTATCAAACCAAGAGAGATGACTGCCAAAGATATCATTAGTTTAGAAAAATAAACTATTCAGTCAGTTCTTATGAAACTGGACAGTAATTCTGTCTCTTCAAATGGAAAGAAACAATGGCGGGGTTGATAAAACAAGTCTAAATAAAGGTTGGCAATGTCTTCAACTAAATAAAGTGAGTTAAAAGAGAAAAAGGAAGAAAAATACATGTACACACACATAGAAAAAATGGAATTTAAAATATTACAACAAAACTTTATGCATCTTAATAGTGAAAACACCATTCCCTTGAGATTCTCAACTTTTTGTTCTTCCATATGAATTTTGTTGTTATTTTTTCTAGGTCATTAAAATAGTTTCTTGGGAGTCTGAGAGTGCAATGTTGAGATCTCTCACTATTATAGTTTTGCTGTCTATTTCTTCTTGCAGCTCTCTTAACTTCCCCTTTAGGAAGTTAGATGCTATACTACTTGCTGCATATATGTTTAGTATTGATATTGCGTCATTGTCTTTAGCAGGAGATAGTTTCCTTCCTTATTTCTTTTAATTAGATCATTTTTTCCTTTTGTTTGATCTAAGGATGGCTACCCCTGCTTTTTTGACTTCACCTAAAGCATAATAGATTCTGTTCCAGCCTTTTACCTTTACTTTGTATGTATCTCCCTGCTTTAAATGTGTTTCCTGTAAACAACATATTGTAGGGTTCTGACTTTTGATGCAGACTGCTACCTGTCTCTGCTTTATGGGAGAGTTCATCCCATTCACATTTACAGTTAAAATTACTAATTCTGTATTTCCTGCCATCATATTATCCCCAGATTATGCTTTTTATCCCCTGATAGAATCCCCTGAATCCCTACCCCAGTATTAAACTTATGGGCCCTACTTGCATCACACAGCCCTACCCCTTTAGTATCCCTCCCTTCTCCCTTTAAATCTCTTCCCTGTTTTTGTATCTTCCCCTTATTACTCTTTTCCTTTTCCCTTTTTCTCTCCCAGTTTTTAATGATGTGAGAGAGAATTCTCTGTAAATCAAATATGTCAATTATTTTCTCTTCCATCCAACTCTGATGAGAGTAAGATTCACACAATGTTCATCCCCCTCTCTAACTTCCCTCAGATATGATAGGTTTTCTTTCCCTCTTAGTAGGATGCAGTTTCCCTCTTTTTATCTGCCCTTTTCCCTTTTTCTGATACTATCCCCTTTACATTTCTATTTCCCTTTTTTATGTTATATCATCAGTAAAATCAAATTATACATGTGAAGTTTATGTATATCCACAACAGAAATACAGTTCTCAAGAGTTCTTTGTACCTTTTTCTACTTCTCTTGAGTCCTATGATTGGAGATCAAAGGTTTTGTTTAAATCTGGTTTTTTCCTTAGAAACAAATGAAATTCATCTGTTTCATTAAATGTTTATCTTCTTCCATAGAAGAAAATACTCAGCTTAGCTGGGTAGTTTATTCTTGGTTGTATTCCAAGTTATTTTGCCTTTTGGAATATCAGATTTCAGGCCCTGTGATCAGTCAATATAGACACAGCCAGATCTTGAGTGACCCTTGTTGTGGCACCTTGATATTTGAATTGTTTTTTCCTGGCTACTTGTAATATTTTTTTCCTTAGTCTGATAGTTATGAAATTTGGCCACAATATTCCCTGGAGTTTTTTTTTTGTTGTTGTTGTTGTTGTTGTTTTGTTTGTTTGTTTTTTTAGGGTCTTTTTCAAAAGGTGTTCGATGAATTCTTTCAATGTCTATTTTTCTTTTTGGTTCTGTTACCTCTGGGCAGTTCTCTTTGATGATTTCCTGTAAAATAGTATCTAAGCTCTTTTTTCCATCATAATTTTCTGGAAGTCCAATAATCCTCACATTATCTCTCCTATATCTATTTTCCAGGTCTGTTGTTTTTCCAAGTAGATATGTAATATTTGTTTCTATTTTTTTATTTTTTATTTTATTTTATTTTATTTTTATTATTATTATTATTATTATTATTTTTGGTTTTGCTTGACTGACTCTTGATGTCTCAGGGAATCATTCATTTCTATTTGTTCAGTTCTAATTTTTAATGAGTTATTTTCTTCATTAGCTTTTTTTACTTCTTTTTGTATATGTCCAATTGAGTTTTTAAATGAATTGTTTTGCTCTGTGGAAATTTTTTTTTTTCCATTTCACTAATTTTTGTTTTTTTTAGTGATTTATTTTCTTTTTCTAATTTACAAATCCTACTTTCCTGAGAGTTATTTACCTTTTTCAATTTACAAATTCTGTTTCCTTGCACTTCCTGGGAGTATTTTTTTTACCATTTCCAGTTCACCTTTGAGGAAGTTGTTACTCTCTTGCATAGCTTCTCTTTCTTTTCCCCATTTTTCTTCTAGCTCTCTTTTAAGATTTTTAATAGTCTCTTCTAGGAGAGCCTTATTTATTTATTTATTTATTTATTTATTTATTTATTTACTTATTTATTTATTTATTTATTTATTTATTTTTTGGAGGACCAACAATTGTCTGGAGACTGTCTGCTATTAGTCTCCTTGGGGTTGAAAACCTGTTCTCTTTTTGTATAGAGCTATCAATCATCCTTTTAAGTTTTTAACTTATTTTTTAAAGCCTATAGCGTCTGCCTTCAGGGCCAGGAGGTTACCAGCTTCCTCTGCAGAACAGTGATAGGTATATGGATGGCCTGTCAACTGGCTACAAAGAATGGCCATGTACAGAAGTGCTGTGGGAAACAGTACCCCAATAGAAGTGACTCAGGTCTGCAAGACCCAGCTGCTGGGGATGCCCTGCTAAGAACCCCACTGTGTGGATTAACGACTGCCCTGAGGCAAGAGTCTGAGCAGTGAAAGTTTCACTACCCCAATCCAAAGCTGGCTGTGGGGCTGTGGGTATTAGCAGCTGACCAGATAAATAGTCCTGCTCAGACTGAAAGTGTTTCTGCCATGGAAGCACAGTCCAGTTGTAAAAGTTCTGTTGCCCCAGGCTAAGCCCCTCACTGTGCAGATTAAAGGCTGCCCCGGGCTGCACCCCCTTGCCGTGTAGATTTGCAGCTGCCTGGCTGTGCTTCAGCATGCAGCTGCACAGTTTTGCTGGTCTATTCTGAGTCACTTTCAGTTTGGGGGGGGTATAGTTCTGGCGTTTTTAGAGATCCTGTACCTCTGGCTCTAATCTCTGTGTTGGTCATTGCTTTACAATCAAGGCAAAGCAGTCAGCCTATGGCAGGGTCGTTTCCACTGCTCTTCTAGCCACAGAGGCTACCCCCATCCCTGGTCTGCTCAGGATGCCAGACTTTCCTATCTCCCTGCCTGCTGCTGGTTTGTTCCTGCCCCTCAAGATAAACCTGTTCTAATGGTCTTCCAGATTACCTTTGGTTGGGGGGGTTGGTAATTTGTTGCACCTTTAATCTTCATGAATTTCACCAGTCAAGCACTATTTTTGAGGCTAAATTCAAAGATTGGTAGTGGGGGCATGAGAGGAGCTTAAAGAGTATGTGCCTTCTCTGCCATCTTGGCTCCGTCCCCCATGTGTGGTAGATTTTTTTCTTAAGAAACAGGTCTTAAGCTAATAATCATCTGATTTTAATTGATTAACAACAGATCTTGAGCCAAGCTCCATTTAATCACTGTTTAAGTCCTGATTGATTCAGATTAAATGTAAATAGTGGTCATTTCTGTTTTGGTCAGAAACCCTAAAGGTCTTCCCCTCCAAGATTTATTCATTCATTTATTTATATTATTTTGGACTAGGTGAGAAAAGATATTCTTTGCCTCAACTGCTACTCAGCTTTGCTGACAGATTGCAGCTCCAGTCACATTGAGACATGTTGAAAAACTTAACTTAAAAAGACCAAGATCTCCCCTTTCATCCAGGGCCGTTTCCAGTTGTCTTGATCTATATCTTGCCAGTGCACCTAGAGGACTCTGAAGGGGCAAGTGAGGCAGGTAATCTTGCATAGCCCTGGCTCAACTTAAATCCAATTCACTTGCATATTCCAAAGGAGACCCCCCCTAAAAAAAAGGATAGAGTTACTGTGTAGGACAAATTAAAATCAAAGACTCTTGAGGTTAAAAAAAAAAAAAAAGGCAAAAAAGGGATGTATTATGATCTCTTAAGAAAGGGCAACTCCCAACAGACAAAGTGTCAGTAAGGAGTGCAAAACACAAATTGTAAAACTCAAGATTAAATAGACCAGAAGCCCCGTGACCTTTTCTAAACATCCCAGAAACAAAAGAATATTAGTAAATAATAAACTTTTAGTCTAAATTTTCCTAGAGAACTACTATATAAGCAGATATTCTGTTACCTAAATTCCCAAAACCATCATCACCTTTAAAGAAGCACTTAAATTCTAATTAAGAGATGGTGAAATGTTCACCCAAGACAATTGAACATCTGCAGCTTTTTAGCTATAGTTCACCTTATTATTACAAAGTCTCAAGGCCATATTCCCCATGAGAGATCTTCATTCATTTTATACTATGCAGTTGTAGAGTGGAGTTCTGAGTTGTCTTAAAAGAATTTTCAGACTTGAATCCATCTCCAAGTCAAGGTACAAAGTTTATTGTAATTATAATGCCAGTTGAAACAGGCTAAGTTCCAAAAGGACTTAGCAAAGGAGCAGAAGCAAGAAGATAATTATAGGAAAAGACAGAGATAAGCTAATTTTATTGCCCAGAGGTAGAAATGAGGTCTGGTATGTACTTCATTATTTGTATCAGAAACCCTGCTATCACTGACCAACAGATTGTTATCTGATAGTCACCAGAGTTTCTAAGTCCATTTCTAAAGGCATAATACTTAGTTAAAATAATAGCGTTCCTAAGGTCTGGGGGCCTCAGGATTACTGCTGTATTTCTTCTAGAACCTGCACCCCCATCAATAGTATCACCTCCCTGATGTCATGGTCATCTTCAAGAACAAAGGACAAACAACAACACTACATCTTGGTATAGAAAAAATGGCTTTTGTTGATTTAAAAAAAAGAATGACCAAAAACATTAACAAGTACCAACACTAGAATATCACTATTCTACCATTTATGCATTCCCTGTCATCAAAATCTTTCTAGTGTAATAATCTTTTTTTTTGTTATTTTTCCCTAAATAACTAATTTTCTCAGTTTTTTCAAACAACTGATTATTGAATGCATTTTGTTTCCTAGATTTTTGTTTTTTTCTGTTCTGTTATACTATTCAAATTTTTTAACCAATACCAAAGAATGTTGGTGATTACTAATTTGAAAAAAAAAAAAAAAAAACTTTGAGAACTGTAAAATTGAATCCTAATTTTTCCCATTGTTTTCCTTGAGATTTTGGAACTTTCGCTCACCAACAAAGTAAATTTTTGTTATTTTGTTTAGTTCTATAATGTATGTCATTTGTAGTTCAACTGATATATCACTGATTTAACTGAGTATCATTTTATTATATTGGAAAGGTCCAACCTTAACTAATGAATATCCATTACCTTATTTGTCTTTATTTCTTTGAAGATTGAGAAATTATTTGCAGTCACTAAAATGTTAGGGAGAGCTTCTCTGGACAACTGCTCATAGTCCTGATGTTTCCATCTCTTCTATCTCCATGTCTCACTCTGTATCTCTACATATTATACTGAGTACCTGCAATCCTATTTAGACAAGTTACCCCATTAATAATGCATGATATTAACTTATATTTCTATTTCTCCATTCTTTATTCCTTACTAGCAGTAGGTAATTATAACAAGCCAGCACTCTATTGACCTTTGTTGGCTGTAGAGAATTTTTTTAGAGGTCTTGATGCTTTCCTCTGAGGATAACAGATTAAAATGTCAAAGACATTTTGGAGTTCATCATTCATCTTTCTGATTTTACATATGAGGATACTGAGGTCCAGAAAAAAATATAATAATTTATCAATGATCACATAGGTATGTGTCAAAACTAGGAATTAAATCCAGGCATTTTTAATATCAAGTTCAGTTTTCTTTCCTCAGGATCAAATACTAGAATCTTCTAGTCTTTGAAAATTTAATTTACAAAATATAGTTTAACTCTTTTATTCAAATTATAATGGAATTATGATACTTGCTAATGAAGTTATAAGCAACTAGTAATATTGGGTTACTGTTAGATAACATGATACCTTTCTTCTATGTAATTTTCATCTCTATAATTTCAGTCCTATGAAAAGAATCCATTCTAATTTGATCCAATTCAGATAATATACAATATGCAATGCAAATAAGCTAGACATTGGGGTCAAAAAGAGAAAGCAAACAAATGCTACCTACCTTTAAATAATTTATATTCTACTGGGTAATAAACATATAATAAACATACAAAACATATAGCAAACTATTTAATAAATATATAAAACATATAATAACATAAATTATAATAAACTAGCAAAATAGTGATAGACATTTGAAATGTTCATATATGAAAGACTGAAAATAAACTATGCAAACAGAAAACCAACTAACAAAAAAGTCAAGATAAGTTTGCAAATGAGCCATGAAGCACTCATAATTCATATCATAACTGTTTGAAGTGCTGTCAATGGGAAGAATTTATGATTATAGTTTTTATCTATATCTAGGTGATTTCCAGAGAATATTAGAGGTATAGAAGCATTATTTGGCCCCAAAGCTCAAAGTTAATATAAAAAAATGTCAAAGTTGCCACTATCTTCTGTTGTGACCTCTCCCAGTCAGTGGTAAAAAATGTCATTTATGATGTTGCTTTTTATTTCACTATTGTAAATGGGTATTGTATATAGAGTATAATACATGTTGGACAATAGCATTGTATAATACAGCTGAGTCTATTTGTTCTTTCCAATCTTTTGGTACCTTTAAATATAAAGTGAACTTTTCATAGGATGCTGCCTCCAACTTTAAGTTGAGGCAAATTCATTCCCAAGAGGTCAATAGGCTGTGATCGTTAAATGTCACCACATGGAAAATTCTTTCTTCTGTAAATGTTGGATCCTAGTATGAGAGGCTTAGCAAAGTATTCAAGAGATTATGTGCAGATAGACACTAGGTCTGGCCAACTTCACTGCATCTGAGAAATGTTTTCAGTTGAAGGAATATGAAATATATGAAAACAGATTATACTACTCTAACTCAAGCAACTCCTGAAACTTTCTTTATTTCCATTTAATAGAATACTGCCTTGTGCTATCCTGTCCTTTTGTACCTTTATACACTTCTTCATTTCACAAAATTCCCTTTTGAAATCAGCAGGAGATCCCCGAATATAAACTTTGGAGAGTTAAGAAGGAGACTGAATTTTTTCTCAAAAGTGATAATTCTGTTTTTCAAATTGCCAGATTCACACAGAAAAGCACACACATGTTCACCATAAAATAATAGTCACACACACACACACACACACACACACACACACACACACATATACACAGACTCACCCTCCAAAACAATAAGAAATCTCATGTCCTGGCTTTCCCTGAACAACTTTCCTATTGTAATTACAATTTGGTTTATTAGAAAAATGTAATTAAAATATATACTCCATATCCTTAGCATCTTTTTTATTTTTACAAATAATATTATTCCACTGTTTATGCTATTTGTAAATGCTGAGTCTAAAATGTTCCACATAGATGAAAAATGTGTGTTTCTGAGTATATGTGTGTGCAGGCATGTGCATGTATGTGCATGTGTTATGTGTTTATTTTCCTTACCAGGATCACAAACACTGAAATTTTAAATTTATTAAATTATTAAATCAATAGTAACTTTCTTGGCACATAAAAAAAGAAAATCCATATAAGCAAGAGTTTAAGCTTTCCTTTGGTAGTTTTTCAAGGATTTTTAGATCATTGAGAGGCACACACATAACCATAATACAATATTAGTCACACACACACACACTCACACACACTCACACCCCAAAATAAAAACAAAAACAACAAAATGATTATTGCCTTGTGACCTTCTGGGAAGGCAGTGTCTCCCCACAGAAATCCATTCTTCAGTCAGCAGCCAAGATGATATTTCTCCAGTTCTGGTCTGACCAAATCACTTCCTTTCTTAGAAATCCCAAGAGACTTATTACTTCAAGGATCCTATATCAATATTTCTGTCATTTAAAGGCCTACATCTTGCTTTCAACTTATATTAACAGCCGGTAATACATTATTGACTGTACTCTGAAGTTTAGCCAATCTGAACATTTTGTAATTCCTCATACTCTGTACTTCCTTCCCCACTTCCATGCTTTTAAATCATTCTGATTCCCTCAAATGTTTTCCCTCCTCACCTCCATCTCTTAGAAATCCACAGAAACATCTTAGAAATCTTAGAAATGCAAAGCTCATGACTGATTCTGTTTGACTTTTTAGCTCATCCTCCCAATGGCTACTAACTTCCTTCCAAATTACTTATTTTTTTTTTTTATACGCTATTATACATAGTGCATAGATGTGACGTCTTCAGTGTTAGCTGTGGTTACCAGAGGAATTGATAATAATCCCTGAGGCAGGCTGGGGGGAAAGGCATTGGTAGGGATCAGTTTAACTTCATGGTCTCACTCTTAGGGGAGATCTTCCAGTCTGAAATCCAACTTATGTCAAACCCCTAAGACCCACCCTCTGTAGAGGTCTCCAGCAGTCTCACCTTGCCATGTCCTGTCAGAAATCCCAATTATGCCACTGAGGTTAAATTTTCCCTATAAAATCTATGGGCCATCCCATGGCTGCTGCCTTCTTTGAGTCAGTCCTCCATGGCACTCTGGCTCTTGGTGTCTTTCCCCTTCACCTTGACATATGGTATCTCTGCTAACTCCACTTTGCTTCCCCACCCCACTTCTTCTCCTTACAGCTAACTAGCTCTTTTTGGGTGCTGAGTCCCTTTTGGGATTTAGCCTGCCAGCTAAGGGCACATCCCAACCTCATGGGGTGTTTCGTTTCAATAGCTGATTATAAGTCCACTGAAGAATTTGTCTTTCATATGATTTCTCACTCTCTTTCATATTTACCATTCCTGGTGTCCATTTTATCCCTTCCTTTTGTCTGTAACTTCTTCCTTAAAAAAAAAAAAATCTACCTTTTACAAAAGAGAATGGCCAATGTGAACTCTTCACATGACTGAACCCCAACTTTTACTGCCTATCATCATCATCTGGTATTTATATCACATCATTTTAATGCTTGAACCACATCATATATATCACCCTAAGTGACACAATTATAAGTGTTAATAATATATATTGTTTTTGAAGACCAGCTTTTTTAAATTTAGTAAGGCATATTTGCCAGAAAGGGTACAGAGCAAAATAATAATAATTGTCATTATTATTATTATTATTAATGATAATAATAGTAAAATATATATTTAAGAAGCCACAATCAATTGGCACAAGGTCAGCAATCACTTACTAAATACCATTGTTTTAAGAGATAGGTATACAAAAATAGAGTATGACATTCCCTGCCTTCAAGGAACTTCCAATCTAACAGAAGGAGAGAACTTGTTGTTTTGTCTTTGTTTCCTTAGTTCCTAACACAAGAGATATAATAGTTTTAAATGTGTTCTGTTATAGCAAATGTGGTGATTTTTTTTTAAATATGAATTTCACAGGTTTTGTTATTGTTACTATTATTATTAATTATACCTTGGCCTTTCCTGACAAATTCATGGTTAAGTTAAAAATATCTCATCTGCAGAATAAGAAAATTCTATAAATACCTTCTGTAACACTTAGGGTGATAGTCCCAATTATCACTTTTTCAGTTGTGAAAGAGAGAGGGAAAAGCTTGAAGACACAAAGTTGTTTTTTTTTTCCATTTAAAAAAAATACTTGCAGTGAAACAGCATTTTTATTATGTACAAGGATATAGATAACTTTTTCTATTCTGATTTTTTCTAATTGATAAAATTTTCTTTACAAACTAATCTTTTCTTACACATGAAAATTCTGTCCAAGTGAATTTTGCAATTTTTGCCTTTTTTTTTTCTATCTTCATTTCTCTAATGGTGGTTATAGTAAACTTTTATAAAGCTAAGTTCAGGCTTGTCTTTTAAATCTTGAAAGATTTCAAAAATGAAAAGGGAGAACTTTTCACCAATGAAATTAGAAAAATAATTAGGAGTTATTTTGCCCAACTTTATGTCAATAAATCCAAGTAAAATAGGGAAATACCAATAAAAAATATAGATTTCCCAGATTAATGGAGGAGGAAATAAATTACTTAAATAGTCCCATTTTAGAAAAAGAAATAGAACAATCTATTAATCAACTTCCTAAGAAAAAATATCCAGTCAGATGGATTTACATGTGAATTTTACTAAACATTTAAAGAACAATTAACTCTAATACTGTGCAAATTATTTGAAAAAATAGGGAAAGAAGGATTCTTACCAAATTCCTTTAATGACACAGACATGGTACTGATACCTAAGCCAGATAAGATGAAAAGAAAAAAAAGAAATTTATAGAGCAATTTGCCTAATGAATATTGATGCAAAAATCTTAAATAAAATATTATCAAAAAGATTTCAAAAAAATCACTCCCAAGATAATACACCATGATCAAGAAGGAGTTCTTGATCATGCAGGGTTAGTTCAATATTAGGAAAACTATTAGCCATAATCTCAATAACCAAAATAACAAAACATTCCTTTCAGATACTTTTGAGCTCATCTAAGCTAAATAGAGAAGATGTTTACAATTCAGTAGATGTTTTGCTACTAATGAAGGTTAGAAAAGAGGAATACTTGACACAATCATTAATTTAACAATTAATATGTAGACAATCAGATTTATACTTCTTTATACTGAACATATATTTGGTGTTTAGATCCTGGATTTTCCTATGCACAATTTTTGCATTGCATTCTTGAATTTTAGGATCTGACCCAAATTTTACTTTTTGAATTCAAAGAGGAAGCCATTTTCCAAAGTAACCATAGATAATTAGGTAATTGTTAAAACTTTCAAGATTTCAATGTAATTGATGAGGCCCTATTTTGTTCTTAATATAATCTTTTGAATATGTCATGAGAACATCATAGATATAGGAACAGAGTTGGAGGTGTGTTAATGAGTAAGGATTCTAATCTTCTAATCAATTTAAAAGTATTTTATACTATCTCTGGCAAAAAAATGATCTAAGCTCTGCACCATTACGTTGCAAGCTTCTTAAGGACAGACACATTCTTTGTTTTTTTTTTTATTCTAAGAAGTGACCATAGGGCCTTGGCAAACAGTAGATGCTAAATAAATATTTTTTTATGGATGGATTGATTGATTTATTGGATACTTCTAGCAGCTAGGTGTTCATCCTTTTATGATGCTTTCCATTCTCTGGTTGGACAATTCAATTTGTTAGAAATGTAGTCCTTAAATTAAATGAAATTATACTTCCTCATAACTTTTAATGCAATTTGTGACCTCAGTAGTAAGAAGAACTAAGTGTAAATCCAATGATACATGGAGACTATTATAATTCCATGAAGGCATTTTCAAAATCTTTTATAATATTACAGAGGATAAGATGAAGAAACATGATTTGGTTGAATTAATGGAAGCATGGATAGATATATTCATTAAGTGCTTACAATATGCCTGGTTCTATGCTAATCATTAGGGATCAGTAGAGGAACTAGACTTGTGATTTCACTTATATAGGAAATACTTGGATGTACTCCTAATATAGATAATACCTCCTCAGCAACTTATATTATAGGTGTTGCCCAAAGAAGTCTTATCAAATTCAAATAGAAATGCCATACAAAGGACTTTATGTTTAATCCTAGAGGTAATAGAGCATTAGAGTTTAATGAATACAGTCTTGACATATGTTTACCTGAGTTTCAGCAGAAACATTTTGATAGCTATGTATGATTAAAGTAGGGAGATGACTTTCTGTAGTCTTTTTGCTATTATCTTATTTAAGATTTTAGCATCAATATTCATTAGGGAGATTGGTCTATAGTTTTCTTTCTCTGTTTCAACCTACCTGGTTTAGGTATCAGTATTATGTCTGTGTCATAAAAGGAATTTGGTAGGACTCCTTCATTCCCTATTTTTTCAAATACTTTATATAGCATTGGAGCTAATTGTTCTTTAAAGATTTGGTAGAATTCACATGTAAATCCACATGGTACTGGGAATTTTTTCTTAGGGAGTTGATTAATAGCTTGTTCTATTTATTTTTCTGAAATGGGACTGTTTAAGCAATTTACTTCCTCCTCTGTTAATCTGGGAAGTCTTTATTTTTGTACGTAGTCATCCATTTCACTTAGGTTATCAAATTTATTGGCATAAACTTGGGCAAAGTAATTCTTTATTGCTCTAATTTCCTCTTCATTGGTGGAAATGTTTCCCTCTTCATTTTTAAGACTAAAAATTTGATTTTCCTCTCTCCTTTTTCTAATCAGATTTACCAAAGATTTATCTATTTTATTGTTTTTTTTTTCATAAAACCAACTCTTAGTTTCATTTATTAATTCAATAGTTGTTTACTTTCAATATTATTTTCTTTTTTTTAATTTTAGAATTTCAAGTTTAATATTTGATTGGGAGTTTTTAATTTGGTCTTTTTCTAGCTTTTTAAGTTGCAAGCCCAATTTATTTATCTTCTCTTTCTCTGTGTTATTCAAGTAAGCCCATAAAGCTATAAAATTACTCCTTATTATCACTTTTGCTACATCCCACAAATTTTGGGACATTATTGTCATTATCTTGAGTGAAATTATCAAATGTCTATAATTTGTTGTTTCACTCAATCATTCTTTAAGATGAGATTATTTAGTTTCCAATTACTTTTTTATCTATTTACCCTAACTTCTTGTTGAATGTAGTTTTTATTGCATCATGATCTGAGAAAAAAGCATTTGCTATATCTGCCTTCCTGCATTTAATTTTGAGGTCTTTATGCCATAATAATATACAGTCATTTTTTTATAGGTTCCATGAACTGCTGAGAAGAAAGTATACTCCTTTTTGTCACTATTCAGTTTTCTCCGAAGATCTATCATACCTACTTTTTCTAATATTCTATTTACCTCTTTAATTTCTTTCTTATTTGTTTTGTGATTTGATTTATCTAATTCTGAGAGTTGCAAGGTTGAGATCTCCCACTATTGTAGTTTTGCTGTCTATTTCTTCTTGCAACTTTCTTAACATTTCCTTTAGGAAGTTAGATGCTAAACCACTTGGTGCATTCATTGTCTATGATACCCTTTAGTAAGATATAGTTTCCTTCCTTATCTCTTTTAATTAGATCAATTTTTCCTTTTGTTTGATCTGATATAAGGATGGCTCCCCCTGCTTTTTGGCTTCACCTGAAGCATAATAGATTCTGCTCCAGCCTTTTACCTTTACTTTGTATGTATCTCCCTGCTTTAAATGTGTTTCCTGTAAACAACATATTGTAGGGTTCTGACTTTTGATGCAGACTGCTACCTGTCTCTGCTTTATGGGAGAGTTCATCCCATTCACATTTACAGTTAAAATTACTAATTCTGTATTTCCTGCCATCATATTATCCCCAGATTATACTTTTCTTTTTCTTGCCCCCCCCCCTTACCCCTTTCCTTAGTATTAAATTTATGGGCCCCACTTGGGTCAACCAGCTCTCCCTCTTTAGGATCCCTTTGAATCCCTTCCCCTTTCTTGTACCCTTCCCTTATTACTCCTTTCCTTTTCCCTTTTCCTCTATAACTTTTTAATGAGGTGAGAAAAGATTCTCTTTAAAACAAATATGTCAATTATTTTCTCTTTGAGCCATCTCTGATGAGATAGAGTTGTGTTATGAAGGAAAAATCATCTATTCTCTTTTGGAGAAGTGGATTTTGACATTCCTGAGTGGCACCTGATTTGAAATCAAAAATAGATGGTGATAATAATAGAATGATGTTACTTAGGAGAGAAACTAGGAGTAGATATCCAAATGGTAGGAGTCATCTACATGAAAAAAAAAATTGAATCTTTGGGAGATGATAAATTTTTCATATGAGAGAGTTAAAGGATTTAGTTGATAAAAAATGTCATCTCCCCTTTGTTGTGACCCTGGATATCTTAGAATCAACCGGAGTTAGGATAAGCAAAAGTCTTTATTCCTGGTCTTTTGGGATCTTGGTCAGGGTATTAGATCTAACAATCTCCACACCTCCTTCCTCTTTCTACTGCCAAGAGAATAAATCTCCTACTCCTACTCCACCCATTGATCTCACTTTCCCTTCTTTGTCCACACTCACTGATCAGCCAGCACAGAATAGTTAATTAGGGTCATCTTCCAAACATGTTAATATAGAATTGTCCTATTGGTAATTAGCCTCAAGTTCTAGATTGCCTTGCATCTAGGTTAAATACATCTGCTCAGTTCTAACCCTTTACACCCCTTAATATACCTGTGATAACTATTAACAAAAAAGATTTTTCAAGAATATAGTTAGAATACATAGAAATTATTATATAGAAAATTCAATGAAAAATTCAATGCAAGACATGTCAAAATTCAAAATAAATCAATATAATGGTTTTCATCTCATTTCTTCACATGGCAATAGTGAAATAACAACTCTTCTACTTCTTTCCTAGGATTTTGAGGAAAGTACTTTATAAAGTATAAGGTACTATGTAAATGTGAGTTATTATTGAAGGAGATAAAGTCAGGAAGATAAGAAAGGCTGACACATTTTGCAATTGTTTTTGAGAACAAACAGAATAAAAGATTGTGCCTGGTTCAAATGAAAAGATGAATGGAGATGGGCACATGAGAAAGAAATGGAAGCTTCTGAGGGCATCCCCTGTGGGCCTCCTAACATTTTCTTCTATAAACAGCATGGTAAAATTCAATTGTCCATCACCTCATTCTTGCTTGTAAAATTAAAGGTTGGAGGCTTTCAGGGAAGCTCCAGGGAATCTCTTACAAATGACAATGGGATAGTGGAAGCAGAGCAAAGCAGCTAGAAATGTGAAAGAAGAAATAAAATTTAAGGCACATAGTCCATGGACTAATGCTGTCAGAACTCAAACAGGATTTAAGTAATACCAATTCATTAGATTGTGTTTCCTTCAGTTTCCTTATTTTACTTAGCTCAAAGATTACCTGTTATATCACAATATGGTGACAAGACAGAGAACAGAAAGAACTGTTCTAGTTCATCAGTACCCCCTTTCTGGTGTCATTTTAAAGTGATACCACAATTAAACATTTACTTAATGTTTGACTGTGACTGGATGATAAGTTTCATCTTGAGAGGAGGCAGTGTATTCTATTACTTTTTTATCCAGAAGCAAAAATGTCTGACAAGTGCCTTAAGTTGTATCTCTTTTTTATCTCCTTAATTTTAACTTGTACTAATTAAATTCATCAATGGATAAAGTAGCATCAACTCAGAGTTATGGTGAGGTGAAGTTCTATTTGAAACTTCTTAATGTTATAGCCCTGGGCCAAAAGAAGACCCAATGGTTATTAAAATGTCAATATTAATAAAAATCAAAAGGGGATTTTTTTTTCTTTAAAGAAAAAGACATGCAGAAAAAAAAAACTGTAGGAACAAGGATATGAAAGATCTTTTAAGTTTTAAAGCTAATTTTCTTTGAAAATAAATAAATATTAGCCATTGTTTTTCTCTACTTGATTTTGTCAATATCTTGCAGGTTTCCTATTGGTTTTCATTTTTGTGTGAACAAGAAAACAACAAAAAGTTCAGAAGTTATCTAGAGGGAAAAATTTTGAAACTATCTGGATGCTCTTAAGTAATATTTGAAATGGTCTAAATCCCTAACTATTTATTAAAGTAGTTTAGTCATTAGAAGTCACAGAGTTGTTGATTTAGAATAATTTATGTAGATAGTAAAAGAGTATAATTCAAATCCCAAGAACACATTTTCATTCCCTATTTTATATATTTCAAAAAAAAATTCTGCTTTATCAGTCAGATATCTACACTGAGTCGATGAACTGTGTGTGGCCCAGACATCTATCTTTGAAAAAACAGAAAGCAGCAACTTTATTTCAAGCAGGAAAACAGGACATTGGTTGCCAGATCCACCAACACAGCTTTTAATCTTGACCCCTAGACTGATCTATACAGATTATATTAGTATGACAGAAGCAGAAAGAAGTTGAAATAACATTTTCCACCTCAAGTCAACTAGCAGACTGAGTTTCTATTGTAGTATTTCAGACAGAATCAAAAGAGTCCAAGAGGTAGATTTAGTTTAAGGCTGAGGGCATTTGTTGGCTAAAAATTTGGAATTTAAATTTAAAAGACACCTATCTCCTCAGGCTATGAGATAAAATAGCTGAGAACCTTTTCTTAAGGTAATATAGAATGTTATAAGGCAGCTATAGTACTGGGAAGACCTAAAGATTTCCACAGACTGAAATAGAAGCTATCTTTTGAATTCCCTACAGATGGTTAAGATCATTCTGTGTACCCCAAGAAACCCCTGCCAACTTGTTACTTGTAAAATGAAGACAAGATTAAAACAGTGATACAAGTGCCTATATATAGTGGAATAGTCAAAATGCCAGAATCAGCCATAGGAAAAATTTTAAAATATGATATTTAACATGCTCATGGCTGATATCATTCTCTTTAATCTCATGCAATTTGCCAAGTCTTTTTTTTTTTTTTCCAGGACAGCCTTTTGGCAAAGCCAGTGAAAGTCACTTTTATGTTCCATTCTGCTGAAGTCCTGAATGTGTTTTGGACCAAGAGACACTAAAGAATTGATCCCTGAGGCAAGCAGGCAGAAGGTTCTGATAGAGATCAATCAGTTTAGCTCTGAGGTCTCCCTTTTTGGAAAGGTCTTTCAGTCTGAAATCCAAGTTATATCAAACCCTGAGACCCACTTCCACAGAAACTTTTGTAGAGGTCTCCAGCAACCTCACCTTTCCATATCCTGTCTGAAATCCCAGTCATGTCCCGAAACTTAAATTTTCCCTATAAAATCTATTCATGGGATATCTCATGGCTGTTGCCTTCCTTTGGGTCAGTCTTCCAAGCCAGTCTGCCTCATGGTATTTTTCCCTTCCCTCATGCCACATGGTATCTCTCCTAACTCCCCTATACATCCCAACCTGACTTCTTCTCCTTACAGCTAACTCTTTTAGGGTTTTGAGTCCCTTTCAGGATTTAGTCTTCCAGCTAAGGGCATTCCCCAACTTCATGGGGTATTCCCTTTCTACGGGGTAATTGTGAGTTCCACTGAGCAACTTATCTTTCATTTGCCCTCCCACTCTATTTCATATTTTTCATTCCCAGTGGCTATTGTAACTCTTCATTTTGTCTGTAACCTCTTCCCTAAATAAATCTACCAAAGAGAATGGCCATTGTGAATTCTTCACATAATCAAACCATCATCTGGTGTCTATATCACTGAAATCATGTTGTTTATCAAACCACATCAATTCCATAGCTTGACTGAGAACATATTACCCATATTTTCAAAACTTTTTCTCTCATGGAAAGAAATAATTCTTAAAATAATCCTAAGTCTAGGTACCAATTTTATAGAAAAATAACACAATGGCCAATCTTAACAAATTTCCATTTGAATTCCTGATTTTTCTCTTGTTATTTGCCAGTGTACCATAGCAAAATATTGTTTCATTTTAACATTTTGGACAAAAATAGAACATGAATTTTTTGAGCCTAGAAAGAAAAGTAAAATATTTTAACTGCTGTATTGTTGTTTTTTAAAAATAATCTTTATAATCATCTCTCAATTGACTATTAAACATAGCATTTTAAATCAACATTTCACTTGTTTTATTTTATACATTTGACTAAAGCTTGCTCAAAAAACCTATCTTTTGATTTTTGTCAATTCACAATTGTCTGCAATAATCATTCATCAAAGTCAAAATTTTAAATGAATTAGCTAATTTTGAATAGATTTTTGAAAAATATGAATCAAATATTCATACAAGAAGGACAATGAACCTTGATTCCAAATTTGTAAATGTAAGTATATCATTCCAAATATAAGTAAGTCTTGGACCAGTCCCTCAATTGGAAGCTTTTACTCATCAACTGGAGCCTCTGAGGATAGATTACGAACAATCCCTTTCAGAGCTTCTAAGAAAAACCTGGAGGATCTGGTATTTTTAGTACTGTCATTTAAAGGCCTATGTTAGTTTCCTTCCCATCAAAAATCAAGCCAGGTAACTCTAGATTTTAGAAAAGGGATTTACTAAATGGGTATAGTAAGAATTTTGTATAAATAAAATATATTCATATCATATATAAGTATATATATTACATATGTATGCATGCATGTATATAACATATATATATAATATATATAATTATATATAATATATATAATTATATGATTTTCTACATATATATATATATATATATATATATATATATATATATATTTATATATATTTATATATACCACCTCCATTGGTTGGACATTGATCATTCAAAAATCCCTTCAATCACCAGTGGACTTTTAGAGCTAGAAAAGAACCTGAGAGGTCACTTAAATTAATACTTTTTATTTTATTGAGATATCAATTTTGCCTCAAAGAGTTTAATGACTGACACAAAGTCACTCAGCCAGCTGAATTCAAGTCAAACCTATTTTTAAAAAAATAATACCTTTTTATTTTCAAAATACATGAAAAAGATAGTTTTAACCATTCACACTTGAAAAACCTTGTATTCCATTTTTTTCTCCCTTCTTTCCCCTCACTCACTCCCCCAGACAGCAAGTAATCCAATATATGTCAAACATGTATAATTCTTCTACATGTTTCCACAATTATCATGCTGTAGAAGGAAAATCAGATAAAAAGGAAGAAAAATGAAAAATAAACAAAAAGTAAGCGAAAAAAAGATGAAAATAATATGTTGTCACCCACATTCAGTTCTTACAGTTTCTCTCTGGATGTAGGTGGTGCTCTCCATCTCAAATCTATTAGAATTTGCCTAAATCACTTCATTGTTGAAAAAGCCATGTTCATTAGAATTATCATTGTATAAGCTTGTTGCTGTGGACAATGTTCTCTTGCTTTTACTCACTTAGCACCAGTTCATGCAAGTCTTGCCAGGTCTCTCTGAAATCATCCTGCTGATTGTTTATTACAGAATAATCATATTCCATAACATTCATATACCGTAACTTATTTAGCTATTCCTCTGATGGTCATCCACTTTGTTTCCAGTTCCTTGCTACAAAAAAAGGTTGCTACAAACATTTTTGTACAAGTGAGTCCTTTATCATTTTTTATGATTTTTAGGGATACTGAACCTGTGGGGACATTGCTGGATCAAAGGGAATGCACAATTATATAGGTTTTGGCCATAGTTCCAGATTACTCTCCAGAATGATTGGATTACTTCACAGTTCCATCAACAATGTATTAGTGCCCTAGTTTTCCCACATACCTTCCATCTTTCATCATTATCTTTCATCACAGCCAATCTGAGAGGTATGTAGTGGTACCTCAGAGTTGTCTTTCTGACCAACAGTGATTTCGAGCATTTTTTCATATAACTAGAAATGGTTTTAATTTCATCAACTGAAAATTGTCTGTTCATATACTTGGCAAGTCAAAGCTTTTTTTTCCCCCCACTACACTATAATCTATTGAATAATACCAATGATTAAGCTTACTTTAAAGGCTATAATAGAAATCAAATCAGATCATTTATTATCTCTGCAAGGAACAATGATTAGAAAAAATACAGAGTATCTGGCATTAAGAATGGGGAAAATGGAAACAAAATAACAATATATATTGACTAGAAAAGTTACAAATCTATTAAAAAAAGATAATATGTAAAAATGAAATAGGCTTCTTAAGACATTGTGATAGGCTTTGTTATTACTAAATTTTTGATGTTCTAGAATACCTCAATCTTTTCCTTTCATAGAAGATAAAATTGGAAAATTGTTTTTCAAAAAACAACAATCTTTTCTGATGGTTCATGTGCTTCATTACATTTATCTACTGGATTAAAAAACCTATGAAAATATAATATTTGGGGAAGCATTTCAGAAACTTAAAATGCTTATAGGAGTGTCTGAGAAAAATAACCCTAAATTTATTAAAGGATCAGAAAAGTAGCAGAAAGAATATACTATCATATCATCATTTTTCTTTGATATTGCCAATTACTTGAGTTAAAATTCATCAAGATTTCTGTTCCTGATCTTATTCTCTAAGATTTCTAGAATATAAATAAGAAGTCCCCACTTTCTTCCCCTTCAAACTATTAGTTTCATTTATATCCATCTTTCAAATCATCTAAATGTCTCCTCTTTCACAAAGCCTTCCCAATCAACAACAAAGGAAATGGACCTTCCTTCTTTCTAAATCTCTAACCTTCTGTAGCACTTGATGTAGTTATGTTTTTTTCAATATGATATATTTTTTTTAACTTATATTGCCTTTCTATTAGTCTATACTTCTTTGTCCTACGTGCTTTAAAAGGATCAAAAAGGTATCATGATTTCGGAGTGAATGTAAGTAATTCTGACTGTGGTTGATCACACTAATATGGTCTCAGAAGACGCAAACACATGTTGGGCACATTGGGCACAAATAGTTCAGATGAACATTTGGGACAAAGCTGTTTCTAAATTTGCAAGTATAAAGTTTTTCTTGAGCTACTGAAATTCTGGTTTGATCATAAAGCACAATACTTTCTATGAAATGGGCATGCAACACTGGATGATCCTGAGGCAGTGTGCCCCAAGTCTTACAATCAATACCGAAATTCTTTAGAGATATACACATCCTTATATCATTTCTGATCCCCATGTGAGTGCTTACCTTGTGTAAGGTTTCTTTTAGGCAAGTTTACACTTGACATTTGAACATCATGGCCAGCCTATCTGAATAAACTGAAGTGCAAATACTTATGAACTTCTACAGTCAACCAAATTGAGCCATGATCTTTAGATAGATAAACATTATTTACAGACTTCACTTCTGATCCTGGAATTTCTCCGGAGTTGTCAGGCAGCAAAAATAATGTTGACTGCTCTTTATTTAGTTCTTTGTGAAACTACTGGATCTCAGACAGATGGCCATATTCCAGCTGAAGTATCAGCCCTGTGGGCAAGTGGCAATCACATGGTCATGAGCTTATTGTTCACTCATTTTAGTAAATGGACAAGGTCCTTGCTTAAATTACTTTTGACTGCAAAACCTATATCAGCTTCGTGGTGCTCCCTTTCACTTCAGCCATTCTACAAAAGCATCCATCCAGCTCTGACTTTGGTATACTGGCCTTCATTTGCCAGCTTTGATTTACAGCTGTTATTTGGAGCTGATACTTGTCGAGCACACTCATAACAAGAACTGTTTGTCTTTCTGGTCTACTGGATTTCATGTTGTCTGTAAGAATGCATGCATACAATATTCTTATAGTGAGTGTAATCATTTTTACAAAAGATTTTGTACAGTGTGTGTGTGTGTGTGTGTGTGTGTGTGTGTGTGTGTGTTTCAATAGCAGGATGGGATCACTGCCTGCTATAATAAGAAGGCAGTGGCTAGCTGAAGCAGACAATTTTAAGGCATCTTTTCTAGCCCCATGCTCTCAACAAGATGTAAGCTATGCAGTTTTTGAAAAAAGCTAATCAGACATCCAGGGGGTTTTCAACTCTCATTGCTACTTGAGTCCAGTAAGAAAATGACTCTAAAGTCTGGGTTGCCTGTGTCCAGGGTTGTGACTACAGCTTCCAGTTTACCTTTACCTACAGCTTTATCTCTAGCTCATAGCCACAAGATTTTAAGGGATACAAAATAATATTTTTTTATTTATTATATATATTTTTATAATATTACCCCTTATATTCATTTTTCCAAATTATCCCCCCTCCCTCTACTCCCTCCCCCCGATGACAGGGAGTCCCATACAGTTTACATGTGTTACAATATAACCTAGACACAATACATGTGTGTAAATCCCATTTTCTTGTTGCACAATAAGCATTAGATTCCGAAGGTACATGTAACCTGGGCAGACAGATATTAGTGCTAACAATTTACATTCACTTCCCAGTGTTTCTTCTCTGGGTGTAGCTACCTCTGTCTATCATTGATCAACTGGAAGTGAGTTGGCTCTTCTTTATGTTGAAGATTTCCACTTCCATCAGAATACATCCTCAACCAGTGTTATTGAAGTGTACAGTGATCTTCTGGTTCTGCTCATTTCACTCAGCATCAGTTGATGTAAGTCTCTCCAAGCCTCTCTGTATTCCTCCTGCTGGTCATTTCTTACAGAGCAATAATATTCCATAATCTACATATACCACAATTTACCCAACCATTCTCCAAATGATGGACATCCTTTCATCTTCCAGTTTCTAGCTACAACAAAAAGAGCTGCCACAAACATTTTGGCACATACAGGTCTCTTTCTGCTCTTTAGTATTTCTTTGGGATATAAGCCCAGTAGTAGTATTGCTGGGTCAAAGGGTATGCACAGTTTGATAACTTTTTGGGCATAGTTCCAAATTGCTCTTCTGAATGGCTGGATTCTTTCACAACTCCACCAGCAATGTATTAGTGTCCCAGTTTTCCCACATCCCCTTCAACATTAATCATTATTTGTTCCTGTCATTTTAGCCAATCTGACAGGTGTGTAGTGGTATCTCAGAGTTGTTTTAATTTGCATTTCTCTGATCAGTAGTGATTTGGAACACTCTTTCATATGAGTGGATATAGTTTCAATTTCTTCATCTGAGAATTGTCTGTTCATATCCTTTGACCATTTATCAATTGCAGAATGGTTCCGTTTCTTATAAATTAGGGTCATTTCTCTATATATTTTGGAAATGAGACCTTTGTCAGAATCTTTCATTTTAAAAATATTTTCCCAATTTGTTACTTCCCTTCTAATCTTGTTTGCATTAGTATTATTTGTACAGAAACTTTTTAGTTTGATGTAATCAAAATCTTCTATTTTGTGATCTATAATGATCTCTAGTTCTCCTCTGGTCATAAATTCCTTCCTCCTCCACAAGTCTGAGAGGTAGACTATCCTCTTTTCCTCTAATCTATTTATTATCTCACTCTTTATGCCTAAATCATGGACCCATTTTGATCTTACCTTGGTATATGGTGTTAAGTGTGGATCCATATCTAATTTCTGCCATATTATTTTCCAGTTTTCCCAACAGTTTTTTCCAAATAATGAATTTTTATCCCTAATGTTGGTATCTTTGGGTTTGTCAAAGATTAGATTGCTATAGATGTACCCTTTTTTGTCCTTTGTATCTAATCTGTTCCACTGATCTACTGGTCTATTTTTTAGCCAATACCAAATGGTTTTAGTGACTACTGCTATATAATATAGCTTTAGGTCAGGTACACTTAGACCACCTTCCTCTGAGTTTTTTTTTTTTTTCATTAGTTCCCTTGCAATTCTTGACCTTTTGTTCTTCCATATGAATTTTGTTGTTATTTTTTCTAGGCCACTGAAATAGTTTCTTGGGAGTCTGATTGGTATAGCACTAAATAAATAGATTAGTTTGGGGAGTATTGTCATCTTTATTATATTCGCTCGGCCTATCCAAGAGCACTGAATGTCTTTCCAATTATTTAAATCTGATTTTATTTTTGTGGCAAGTGTTTTGTAATTTTTCTCATATAATTCCTGACTTTTCTTTGTTAGATGGATTCCCAAATACTTTATACTCTCAACATTTATTTGGAATGGAATTTCTCTTTGTATCTCTTGCTGTTGCATTTTGTTAGTGATATATAAAAATGCTGAGGATTTATGTGGATTTATTTTGTATCCTGCCACTTTGCTGAAATTTTGAATTATTTCTAGTAGCTTTTTAGCAGAGTCTTTGGGGTTCTCTAAGTATACCATCATGTCCTCTGCAAAGAGTGATAGTTTGATTTCCTCATTTCCTACTCTAATTCCTTGAATCTCTTTCTCGGCTCTTATTGCCGAGGCTAGCATTTCTAGTACTATATTGAATAGTAATGGTGATAGTGGGCAACCTTGTTTCACTCCTGATGTTACTGGGAAAGGTTGCAGTTTATTTCTATTGCATATTATGTTTACTGATGGTCTTAAATATATGCTCCTGATTATTCTAAGGAATAGTCCATTTATTCCTATACTCTCAAGAGTTTTTAGTAGGAATGGAAGTTGGATTTTGTCAAATGCTTTTTCTGCATCTATTGAGATGATCATATGGTTCTTATTAATTTGATTATTAATATGGTCAATTATATTAATAGTTTTCCTAATATTAAACCAGCCCTGCATTCCTGGAATAAATCCTACTTGATTATAGTGTATTATCCTGGGGATGATTTTCTGAAGTCTTTTTGCTAATATCTTATTTAAGATTTTAGCATCAATATTCATTAAGGAAATTGGTCTATAATTTTCTTTCTCAGTTTTCGATCGACCTGGTTTAGGTATCAGTACCATGTCTGTGTCATAAAAGGAGTTTGGTAGGATTACTTCATCCCCTATTTTTTCAAATAATTTATATAATATTGGGGCTAATTGTTCTTTAAGTGTTTGGTAGAATTCACATGTAAATCCATCTGGTCCTGGGGATTTTTTCCTGGGGAGTTGATTAATAGCTTGTTCTATTTCTTTTTCTGAAATGGGACTATTTAAGCAATTTATCTCCTCCTCTGTTAATCTAGGGAGCCTATATTTTTGGAGGAAGTCATCCATTTCACTTAAGTTATCAAATTTATTGGCATAAAGTTGGGCAAAGTAACTCCTTATTATTTCTCTAATTTCCTCTTCATTGGTGGAAAGATCCCCCTTTTCATTTTTAAGACTAACAATTTAATTTTCCTCTTTATTTTTTCTGATCAAATTTACCAAAGGTTTATCTATTTTATTGGCTTTTTCATAAAACCAACTCTTGGTTTTATTGATTAATTCAATAGTTTTTTGTTTTTTTTTTTAAATTTCAATATTACTGATTTCTCCTTTTAATTTTTGTATTGCAAGTTTAATTTTTGGTTGGGGGTTTTTAATTTGGTCTTTTTCTAGCTTTTTAAGTTGCAGGCCCAATTCGTTAATTTTCTCTTTCTCTATTTTCTTCAAATAAGCCTCTAAAGATATAAAATTTCCCCTTATTACTGCTTTAGGTGCATCCCACAGATTTTGGTATAGTGTCTCATCAATGTCATTATCTTGGGTGAAATTATTAATTGTTTCTATAATTTGCTGTTTCACCTAGTCATTCTTTAAGATGAGATTGTTCATTTTCCAATTACTTTTTGGTCTATTTACCCCTAACTTTTTACTGAATGTAGCTTTCATTGCATTGTGACCTGAGAAGAAGGCATTTATTATTTCTGCCTTCCTACATTTAATTTTGAGATCTTTATGTCCTAATATATGGTCTATTTTTGTATAGGATCCATGAACTGCTGAGAAGAAAGTATATTCCTTTCTATTGCCATTCAGTTTTCTCCAAAGGTCTATCATACCTAGTTTTTCTAATGTTCTATTTACTTTTTTAATTTCTTTCTTATTTGTTTTGTGGTTTGATTTGTCTAATTCTGAGAGTGCAAGGTTGAGATCTCCCACTATTATAGTTTTACTGTCTATATCTTCTTGCAATTCTCTTAACTTTCCGTTTAGAAAGTTAGATGCTATACCACTTGGTGCATATATGTTTAGTATTGATATGGCTTCATTATTTATGCTACCTTTCAGCAGGATATAGTTTCCTTCCTTATCTTTTTTAACGAGATCTACTTCTGCTTTTGCTTGATCTGAGATAAGGATAGCTACCCCTGCTTTTTTGGCTTTACCTGAAGAATAATAGGCTCTGTTCCAAACTTTTACCTTTACTCTGTATGTATCTCTCTGCTTTAAGTGTGTTTCCTGCAGACAACATATTGTAGGGTTCTGATTTTTGATCCAATCTGCTATCCGTCTCTGTTTGATGGGATCGTTCATCCCATTCACATTTACAGTTGAAATTACTAATTCTGTATTTCCTGCCATCTTATTATCTCCATATTATGCTTTTTCCCTTGACCCCCCTGATCCCCTTCCCCGATATTTAATTTATAGAATCCCCTTGTGATGCGCAGCCCTCCCTTTTTTTAGTATCCCTCCCCCCTCCCTCCAAGTCCCTTCACTTATTCTCCTTTTCCTTTTCCCTTTTCCTCTCCCCCCTTTTAATGAGGTGAGAGAAAATTCTCTGAAAAACAAATATGTCAATTATTTACTCTTTGAGCCTCTTCTGATGAGAGTAAGATTCACACAATGATTCTCCCCCTTACTAAATTCCCTCAGATATGGTGTATTTTCTATGCCTCTTCCTGGGATGTAGTTTCCCTCTATTTATCATTCCTTCCCCTTTTTCTGAAACGACCTCCTTCCCTTTACTACACCCCCATTTTTTCTTTTATATCAGTAAAATCAAATTATCCATGAGTACTTTTTATATACCCACAACAGAGTTACAGTTCTCAAGGGTTCTGTGTACCTTTTTCTGTTTCTCTTCAGTCTTGTGGATGTAGATCAAATTTTTTGTTTAAGTCTGGTTTTTTTCTTAGAAACATATAGAATTCTTCTATTTCATTGAATGACCATCTTCTTCCATGGAAAAAAGATGCTAAACTTAGCTGGATAGTTCATTCTTGGTTGCAGTCCTTGATCTTTTGCCTTACAGAATATCAGATTCCAGGCCCTTCTATCTTTTAATGTGGAGGCATCCAGATCTTGGGTGACCCTTATTGTGGCACCTTGGTATTTAAATTGTTTTTTTCTAGCTGTTTGCAAGATTTTCTCCTTTGTGTGGTAATTCTGCAGCTTAGCCACAATATTCCATGGTGTTCTTTTTTTAGGGTCTATTTCAGAAGGAGTTCGATGAATTCTTTCGACATCTACTTTCCCTTCTGTTTCTATTATCTCTGGACAGTTCTCTTTGATAATTTCCTGTAAAATAGAATCTAGGCTCTTTTTTTGGTCATAGTTTTCGGGAAGTCCAATGATCTGCAGATTATCTCTCCTAGATCTATTTTCCAGGTCTATAGATTTTCCCAGTAAGTATTTGACGTTGTTCTCCAGCTTCTCATTTTTTTTGTTTTGTTTGACTGATTCTTGGGTTCTCTGTGAGTCAATAATTTCTATTTGTTCCATCCTGACTTTTAAGGAGTTATTTTCTTCTTTCACAGTTTTTAGTTCTTTTTGTAAATGCCCAATTTCGTTTTTAAATGAATTATTTCGCTCTATTGAATTTTTTTCCATTTCCCTAATTTTTTTTTGAGAATTATTTTCTTTTTCCAATTCAGAAATTCTATTTTCTTGAGACTTTTTTATCTTTTCCAATTCAGAAATCCTACTTTCCTGTGTTTTTTTAACCTTTTCTAATTCACTAATTTTCTTTCCCTGCATCTCCTGTGAATTCTTTATTTTTTCCAACTCCAATTTCAGGACGTTGTTATTCTCTATCATAGCTTCCCTTTCCTTTCCCCATTTTTCTTCAAACTCCCTTAATTTTTTAAGAGTCTCTTCTAGGAGAGAGTTATGTGATGGGGGGCAGGAATCGTTCCCCTTTAGGTTGTTATCTGCTGACTCTCTGCTGTTAACTTCCTCAGGGTTGGATACCCACTCTTTCTCTGTGTAGAAGGAATCTATAGTTTTTCTTGCCTTTTTGCTCATACTTAAAAAATTCTTTTGGGGTCTGTCCCTGGGGTAGGTAATTATTCATTTATTTCTTTACCAGCTGCCTCCCAGACCGGATGGATGCAGCGGCTCCTGCGCCTGAGCTAAGAGAGAGCTCTGGGAGAGAGTTCCCCACCCTCTCCCTGGAAGTGCCTCAGAGGTGATCAGCACTGGTGTACTTTGAGGGTGCTGTGTTCTAGTGGCTTCCCTGAGGTTTGAGACTGAACAGTAAAGGCGGGCGGCACAAAGCCCAGTGTGTGTGTCCCGGTGGGGTGTGGATGTCTGCAGCAGGTGATGTGAAAAGCCCCTGGGCTCAAACTGGAAGTGTCTGCCAGAAACCACGGTCCCTAGTTCAAAGGTTCTGCTTCTCTGGGACTTCCGGGGCTGAGTTCCACAGCCTTCAGCTGAGCTAGGCAGTGTGTGTTGCCTTGGGCCATATCCGCCCCCTTCTCAATCTCTTAGCTACTCACAGGTGAGAGCTAGGGGCCACACCCACCGTGCCAAGATCTTCTGAGTCACCCCCAGGATCCGGGAAGATTTAATCTATCTTTGAATTTTTAAAGTGGTTTAGATTTCTCTTCTGAACTGCTGTATTATAAGCAGAGAAGAGCTAACAGCCTGTGCCAGATTTCTTTATCTCAGTGGCTTCTCTGATCCCAGAGCCCTTCCCAGCGCGATCAATGCAGTGTGTTAGCACCCAGCCATCTGTGCTGGCCTCTCTTCTTCCTCCCCTGGGAACTGATCTTTTCTATTGAAACTCCAGATTCTCTTCAGCTGGTAAGTCGTGCTTCCAGTCCTTGTGGTATCTATCAGTCCAGCGCTATTTCTGAGACTGATTTATCTAATTGGTTGTGAGGGAGTAAGGACATTCACAGGGTAATGTGTATCTTCTCCGCCATCTTGGCTCTGCCCTGTAGATGATGCAAAATAATATTAACAACAAATTAATAGTAAAAAAAAATCTAAGTAGCAAAATAGGATGGTAAAAGTATACAATAATTGAATAGTAAAATAAGTCAAGTGGTATTTTTGCCCTGCCCATAAATTGTAACTAAGGACACAGAGTTGTGCAAAGTTGTCAGCTTCAATATTTCCTTCAGAGTCATTTAAATTCAATGGCAAGAAAAAAGTCAAGACAATTAACAAAAGCTTTGGATGCAGGGGATAACCTTGGATTATCCAATAACATTGGATGACAATGATCTCCTGAAGTCTCTCCAGGCCTTTCTGAAATCATCTTGATGCTCATTTTTTTATTGTAGCTTTTTATTGATAAAACATATGCATGGGTAATTTTTCAACATTGACCTTTAAAAAAACTTCTATTCCAATTTTTCCTCTTCTTCCTTTTACACCTTTCCCTAGAAGGCAGGTAGTCCCATACAGGTTAAATATGTTAAAGCATGTTAAATGCAACATATGTATACATATTTATGAAGTTATATTGCTGCACAAGAACAATTGGATTTAGAAAGAAGGTAAAAATAACCTGAGAAGAAAAACAAAACTGCAAGCAAACAATAATAGAAATAGTGGAAATGCTATTTTATGGTCTACACTCACTTCCCAGTGTTCTTTTGCTGGGTGTAGCTTGTTTTGTTCATTACTCATCAATTGGAACGGATTTGAATCCTCTCATTGTTAAAGCAAACCATGTCCATCAGAATTGATCATCATATGGTATTGTTGTTAAAATGTATAATGATCTCTTGGTCATGCTCATTTCACTCAGCATCAGTTCATGTATGTCTCTCCAACCCTCTCTGTATTCATCCTGCTCGTCATTTCTTACAGAACAATAATATTCCATAACATTCATATACCACAATTTAACCAGCCATTTTCCAATTGATGGGCATCCGTTCAATTTCCAGTTTCTAGCCACTATGAAAAGGGCTGTCATTCAGGTCCCTTTCTCTTCTTTAAGATCTCTTTGGGATATAAGCCCAGTAGAAACACTGCTGGATCAAAGAGTATGCACAGTTTGATAACTTTTTTAGTATAGTTCCAAATTGCTCTCCAGAATGATTGGATCTGTTCACAACTCCACCAACAAAGCATCAGTGTCCCAGTTTTCCTATATCCTCTCCAGCATTCCTCATTATCTTTTCCTGTCATCTTAGCCAATCTGAGAGGTATGTAGTGGTATCTCAGAGTTGTCTTAATTTGCATTTCTATGATCAATAGTGATTTGGAGCACCTTTTCATATGACTAGAAATAGTTTCAATTCCTTCATCTGAAAATTGTCTGTTCATATCCTTTGACCATTTATTAAATGGAGAATGGCTTGATTTCTTATAAATTAGATTCAATTATATATTTTGGAAATGATGCCTTTATCAGAACCTTTAACTGTAAAAATGTTTTTCCAGTTTATTGCTTCCCTTCTAATTTTGTTTGCATTAGTTTTGTTTGTACAAAATCTTTTCAATTTGATATAATCAAAATTTTCTATTTTGTGATCAATAATGATCTCTCATTCTTCTTTGGTCACGAATTCCTTCCTCCTTCACAGGTCTGTGATGATCATCATCATAATAATATTTATAACATTCATATACCATATCATATTCATTCAATCTCCAACTAATGGTCATCCATTCAGTTTGCAGTTTCTTGCCACTACAAAAAGGGCTGCCACAAACATCTTTGTACATATGGGTCCCTTTCCCTTTAAGATCTCTTTGGGATATAAGCTTAGTAAAAATAATGCTGAATAAAAGAGTATACACACTTTGATAAACTTTTGGGCATAGTTCCAAATTATTCTTCAGAATGGTTGGATCAGTTCACAACTCCTATAAAAATTTATGAATGTCCCAGTTTTCCCACATCCTCTCCAACATTCATCATTAACTTTTCCTATCACCTTAGCCAATCTGACAGGTGTGTAGTGGCAGCTCAAAGTTGTATTTATTTGCATTTCTCTTATCAATAGTGACTTAGAACACCTTTTTATATAGCTAGAAATTGTTTCAATTTTTTTTCATTTGAAAATTGACTTCATATCCTTTCACCATTGATCAGTTGCAGAATGGCTTGAATTCTTATAACTTTCAGTCAATTCTGTATGTATTTTAGAAATATGACTCTTATCAAAGCCCTTGGATATAATTTTTTGCCAATTTGCTGCTTCCCTTCTAATTTTATCTACATTGGTTTTATTTATACCAAAACTATTTAATTTAATGAAAGTTATTTATTTTGCATTCTATAATGTATTCCACTTCTTCTTTGTCCACAAATTCCTTCCTTCTCCACAAATCTGAGAGGTAGATTATCTTTGTTCCTTTAATTGGCTTGTAGTCTCTCTCTTTATGTCTAAATTATTAAACCATTTTGACCTTATCTTCCTATATGGTGTTAGGTGTGAGTCAATACCTAGTTTGTGCAATAATAATTTCCAATTTCCCCAGAAATTTTTGTGACATAATGATTTCTTATTCCAGAAGGTTGGGTATTTTGGTTTATCAAACACTAGATTACTGTAGTCATTGACTTATGTTTTATGAACCTAACATATTCTACTGATCAGTTACTCTATATCTTAGCCAATAACAAATAGTTTTGATGACCACTGCTTTATAATATAGTTTTAGGTCTGACACAGGCCAACTTCATTTGCATTTTTCATTAATTCACTTGAAATTCTTGACTTTTTGTTTTTCCTGATGAACTTTGCATTACTTTTTTTTTTCCTAGCTCTGTAAAATAAGTTCTTGAGAGTTTGAGTGCTATGGCACTGAATAAGTAGATTAATTGAGGTGGAATTGTCATTTTTATTACATTAGTTTCACCTAAACATGAGCTTTTGGAATTCTTCCAATTGATGACTTTTGACTCTATTTGTGTAGAAACTGTTTTGTAATTGTGTTCATATGGTTCTTTACTTTTTCTTCACAAATAGACTCCCAAATATTTTATATTATCTAGAGAAATTTCAGTTTGTATCACTTGCTACTAGACTTTGCTGTGAATATATAAAAAGGCTGATGATTTATGTGGATTTCTTTTGTATCCTGCAACTTTTCTCAAGTTGTGAATTGTTTCTACTAGTTTTTTTTAGTTGATTCTTTAAGTATATCATTATAGCATCTGAAAAGAGTGAAAATTTGGTTTCCTTATTACCTATTCTAATTCCTTTAATTTCTTTTTCTTCTTTTATTGCTAAAGCTAGTATTTCTAATACTATATTGAAAGTAATGGTGATAGTGGACAACCTTGTTTCACCCCAGATCTTATTGGGAATGGTTCTAGTTTATCCCAATTACACATGATACTTGATCATGGTTTTGAATAAATCCTACTGATCATTTTAAGTAAAACACCCTTTATTCCTATGATCTCTAGTATTTTTAATGGGAATGGGTGTTGGATTTTATCTAATGATTTTTCTGTATTTATTGAGATGATCATATTATTTGTGTTAGTTTGGTTATTGATATAATACATTTTGCTAAAAGTTTTCCTAATACTGAACTAGACTTGCATTTCTGGTATAAACCCTAGTTGGTCATGGTATATTATCCTGGTAATAAATTGCTACAATCTCTTTGCTAATATTTTATTTAAGAATTTTGCATGAATATTCATTAAGGAAATTGATCTATGACTTTTTTTTTCTTTGTTTTGACCCTACATGGGTTAGGTATGAGCACCATATCTGTGTCATAAACATTTGGTATGTTTTTTTCCCTATTTTTCCAAATAGTTTGCATGGTATTTGAATTAATTGTTCTTTAAATGTTTAAATGTTTGGTAAAATTCATGTGTACATTTATCTGGCCCTGGATATTTTTTCTTCTGAGGCTTCCTGCTCCAGAATCTAAGCTGTTTTCTGGGCTCAGCAGCCTCTCCCTCTTCCCAATTGAAACAAACCTATTCTGCAGTTCTTCAAATATCTTTTTCTGGAGATTTGTGCTTTCTGTCACTCCAAAACCAGTTCAGAGGCTTAACTTGCTGTTAATTTGAGAAGCTTAGAGGGCATCACACATAATCTTGTCTGCTTTTCATCATCTACTGCTTGTCTTGAGTTTTGTATTTAAAGATCACATTTTCTGTTTAGCTCTGGTCTTTTCATCAAAAATAAATTAAATTTCACTGAATGTCCATCTTGTGATCGTGAAAGATAATGCTTAAGTTTGCAGGGATAGTTGATTCTTGACTTTAGTCCAAGTTCCTTTGTCCTCTGGTATTTCATATTCTAGGCAATTCAATCTTGGAAGCTGCTAGATCCTGGGCAATCCTGATTGTGGCTCCTTGATATCTGAATTGTTTCTTTCTGGCTACTTGCATGATTTTCTTCTTGATCTAATAATTCTGGAATTTAGCTACAATATTTCTTAGAGTTTTCATTTTCATTCAGAGACTTGATCTGGTATTGATCTGAGGAAAACCAGGAACAGTTCAGATAAAGACCTGTTCACTCTCTACCATTTTTGTTCTGCCTCCCTAGAAAGGTTAATTGCAATGATGATTGATGGCAACCTCTGTGCCTAAGTGAAACACCACATAAATCAAGAGATCTATGCTTGAGTGAACCTTGGAGTAATTCTGGAAAGGGATTGATAAGATTTAGACAATATGAAATGGCATTAATTGACTCTAATTTTTGTTGGAGTATATATATTAAGGACATCACATATCCCTGAAAACATCCTGAACTGAACTTATCAATTTTCCAACATCCTTGATAAGTGAGGATTAAAAAGAGAAATGTTTTCTTCTTACTTAAAAGTTATCCAGATTTACAGCCAAATTTATTCTATCATAATACTTGATTTATGATTAAATTATAACAATATTTTTGATTCTCTGTTCTGCTTGACAAAGTTATTCTAGACACAAATGTCCATAATTCAAAATTTTCTTTCCTGATTTTATACATGAAATATTCTCCTAGGGCCATACTGTCCCATCTTGGGAAAAACAAGTTTTCCCCAGATTCCCTAATTTAATTCAAACAACTAAAAAAAAATCTAGATTCACATCTCATATTTTACTCTTCCTATCTTGAAATCTGGACATTTAAAGTCTGGGTCATTGAGCTTTGACCTCTGTAATGAAAAGAATTTCCTAGTTTTGGAAGTCCTCACATTTTCATGGCAGGATGCTATGAAATATGGGTCATGATATTTCAAGTTCATTTTTCTCCCATCTCTTCTATTTGTCTTTCACTTGTCTTTCACCTTGTCTTCTTAGGTACTTGTATAAAGAAATCAGAGTGTCTCTCTGTTTTTTTTTTGTTGTTGTTTTTTTGTTTTTTTTTGTTTTTTTTTTTGTTGTTGTTGTTGTTGCTGTTGTTGCTGGTTGTTGTCATCATCTTTGGTTACTATTTATCTATTATATTTCTGTTTTCCAAGGTTTGTTAAATCCAAGTGGTTTGTTAAGATACTGGATTTTCTCCACAAGGAATTATTTGATTGTCTCTTCAGCCAAGCTTTACTTTTACAGCAATAGTTAGACTAAGATTTGTTTATAGCTATAGTTAGACTACGACCTTAGTCTACATCTTGAATTCTTTTACTTTTCAAAAGATGCAATTTCATTCCCTTTTATAGTTTCTAATCCAGCATAGAACAGTCTTACATTATTTGAATTTCTTTTTTATATCTAAAGGTATTTCTCCTGATCATTTATTGAATTCATTGAATTTGTTTAGTTAACTGCTTGGGTTTTGCATCAAAAGTGAGTGATATAATTATGGTATATGAATGCTATGGAATATTATTGTTCTGTAAGAAAGGACCAGCAGGATGATTTCATAGAGGCCTGGAGAGACTTACATGAACTGATGCAAAGTGAAATGAGCAGAACCAGAACATCATTGTACACAGCAACAACAAAACTATATGATGATCAATTTTGATGGACATGGCTATTTTCAAAATTGACATGATTCAGAATATTTCGAATTATTCAGTGATGAAGAGAGCCATCTATACTCAAAGAGATAACCATGGGAACAGAGGGTGGAACACAGCATAGCATTCTCACCCTCTCTGTAATTATTTGCTTTCATTTTGTCTTTTTTTTTCCTCAGTTTTTCTTTTTCTTCCTTCCTTGATTTGATTTTTCTTGCACAACCAGATGATTGTATGGATATGAATGCACATATTTGATCTGACATGTATTTCAGCATATTTGACATGTATTGGACTGCCTGCCAGGTGGAGAAAGGGATGGGGGAAAAGGGAAAAATTGTGGCGGGGGTTATGCAGAGGTCAATGTTGAAAAAATTACCCATGCATATGCTTTGTGAATAAAAAGCTTTAATTTAAAAAATGTTAGTGTTTTTCTTTTTGTTTTATTTTGCTTCTTTTCTAGAGGTAATTTAAGAATTCTTTCAACTGATCCTTATCTTTTCTGTTTTCAGAATTTCTGAGCCATTTTCTTGTATTTTTTCTTATAATATGGTAGTCAGTCTTTAAATTGTTATTTTTTTCTGGAAGATCTACAACAGTTATTTATGTGCAATTAATATTTTCCTTCTATGGACATCATTTTGTGCTTAATATTATTGCTTTTTGGCTTCTCTTCTCTTCCATTTAGTCATCTACTTCTACTCACTAAATTCTAGTCAGATGTTTTCCCTTTTCTTTCTTTGATTAGATCTCCTGCTGTGGATTGAAGTTTTTGTTTTTTTTTTTTTTTCCCTTATTTTGACAATTAATTTCTTGTGCAGTCCATAAACTCTGTTTTCACATGTTTATTTCTCTTTTAAGTCATCTAGCAACATCCCATTCTGGTTCCAAAATCTTTTGGTAATTAACAGTCTTAACTCTGAAATACCACTTTACATCCCTCATCTGAGATGACAGAAAAAGATAATGATGAATGTTGGAGGAGATATGGGAAAACTGGGACACTAATACATTGTTGGTGGAGTGAATGGATGCAGTTGTTCTAGAAACCAATTTGGAACTATGCTCAAAAAGTTATCAAATGGTACATACCCTTTAATCCAGTAGTGTTTCTTTGATTATATCCCAAAGAGATCTTAAAGGAGGAAAAGATATGCACATATGCAAAAATGTTTGTGGCAGCCCTTTTTGTAGGGGCCAGAAACAGCATACTGAATGGATGTCATCAATTGGAGAATAGCTGAATAAGTTATGGGATAAGAATGCTATGGAATATTTTTTGTTCTGTAAGAAACAATGTTTGATTTTGTTTTCTTTCTCAGTTTTTTGTTTTCCTTCTTGATCTAATTTTTCTTTTGCGGCAATATAACTGTATAAATATGTATAGATATTTTGGATTTAACATATATTTTTACATATTTAACAAGTATTGAACTACCTGCCATCTAGCAGAGGGGGTGAAGGGAAGGAGAAGATAAGTTGGAACAGAAAGCTTTGCAAAGGTCAATGTTAAAAAAAAATTACCCATGCATATGTTTTGTACATAAAAAAGCTTTAATAAAATAAAATTAAATTGAAAAATTAAAAAAAAAGAAAATTAACAGTCTTCTGTTTCATAATTTGTGGATTAATTTTATTTTCTTACAATAATTATTCATAGATTCTGTACTCTCTTAACTGACCTCGAAGTGATACTCCCTTCTCTTATCAAATATTTCTTTCCTTTTGAATTATCTGCTTATTTTACTAAAGGTCTTTAACTGAATTTTCTTCCAACTACAATCTTAGGTAATTTCAGATTTTTTTCCCCTTATACCCCTTCCCAAATCACTCATCTTTGAACTCTTTCTGGTTATCCTGGAGACCAGATATCATAGTATCAAAGTATCTCAGTTTTCTTCCACAGTGGGCAATTCACATTCAATTGGCCTTTGTCTATATACTAATTGACTGTTAGGGACACACAGCTAGTCCTAAGGCCCAGGATGCAGTGGATAATCTTATTGTCTTTGATGTCTGACCAAGCTCTAACAGAGCTTTTGATGGTTAAACCAAATTGTTCTCATACACCCATTCCTTCTGGGGAAATTTTCACATGTTTGGGGTAGACATCACCCTAATTCACCAACAGTTTTTTAGCTCATTGGTTACCTTCAACCTAATTTAGCCCATCTCTAGAGATAGTTTATTGGGGTGGAGCTATTATGTATGTCATAGGTTTTTGAAACTATAGGTGAGAGTTGGATGGCAAATTGACACAAAAAGATTGATAAGCAGCACTAAAAAGGGCTCAGCAACCTATCATACCTAAAGTACTAATCTCCAAATATCTCATACATTCCTTCTTATTATTTACTATTATTGGCAAATTATTTTTCCTAATATTATTATATTATTTCTTATTCTTATATTAGTTATTATTATTAGAGTCTGACAGCCACACAAACTAATTTGAGTGACAATACTGAGCTTGAACTCACTTCATTAATATGTGATACACATTTGTTGGTCAGTTTACACTGACTGCCCAAACTTGCCACTGTAGAAAATCCCCTTCTTTATGCAGATCACAATCCAGGAAGTTGTATGAAGCTACTGACATTGCTTACCTATATTTTCATAGCTAGCCAGAGTTAAAGATAGAATTTGAACCCAGATTTTCCTGATTTAAAATCCAGTGCTTAATCCAACACATCAATCTTTCTCATAGATATATACCTAAATTGTGGTCAGTAGCTACTATTGTCTTCATTCTTAATTCTACCTTTCAAGTGACTTTAAAAAAAATTCCCTACCAAGCAAAGTAATAGTAATAGAAATAGAAACTCTGGGATTTAAAAAAAAAAAAAAGCATTATAAAGTCATTTTTGTCATTAGAAAATTTATGCTTTCTATATAAAATAAATATTAAAAATAATAAACTATAAGATATTTTATGCTTCTAAAGCTGTACTTTTGATCTTCAATAGTACATACAACATGTGTATTTTAATTGCTCATGACAAAGAAATATATTTTTATAAGGCAGAATAGCATTGTAAGAGGAGTTAACATGACATAATACATAAAGAACTGGTCTCAGAATTGGGTAATATGGAATCAAAGTTCATCTCTGATATATAAGGTCTGCTAAGGAAAGTCATTTAGATTTTCAGTGTCATCAAGCAATTTGTTAATTCTACAGGTGACAATTTGCATAAGAAGAGGGAGATTTTTCCTCTGGGATATTTCCCACAGTGATAATACATCAAACTATAACAAACAGCAACAAAAACAGCAAATCACATTGAAGAATGTTCTGGTTTTTCTTAAGGTAAGATATGAATGTTCAGCTCCTTCTTCATACACATGTGTGTGTATGGACACACACAGCAGTATGGACAAATTATTTAGCTTAAATGAACATCAGTTGTTTTTCATTTTCATCAGCAATATGGACATAAGAACTCTTAATGTAAAAATTTATGAGGACTAAATAAGATTTTCTATATTTTATTATTTATGCAATACATACTATATATTTGTTCATTTATTCATATAAAATGTGTATATATTATTTATTTACATAGTTTATATCTAAGGTATCATATATTTTCTTTTTAATTCCTTTTTTTTTTCCCTGAGGCAATTGGGGTTAAGTGACTTGCCTAGGGTCACACAGCTAGGAAGTGTTAAATATCTGAGGTCATATTTGAACTCAGGTCCTGCCTGATTTCAGGGCTGGTGCTCTATCTACTCCGCCATCTAGCTGCTCCCATGTCATATATTTTCTATGTTATACTTAATAAAATATTTCAGAAGCCCCATTTAGTTTTCACAATCCTATATATGTATATATATTCATATGTACACACATGTTAATATATATATATATATATAAACAAATATATATATATATATATGTGTGTGTGTGTGTGTGTGTGTGTGTGGTATGTGTGTGTGTATAAAGAGTTATAGAAAGATTATCCCATATTTTTCTTGTGATATATTTCTCAACTTTTTGGAATAGGACATCATAATTATTCAGTCATACTAACAGTTAATCCAAAAGTTAAAGCCATGAAGAAATGCTAGGGCATTGAACTTCAACTCCATAGCTAAAAAGGCACAATAAGATTATAGGGAAGCTATAATTAAAATTATAACTACTAATTTTTCAAGGAAAGCTTCAATCTTGTTTAATGATTTAATATTCTCATAAGCAAGCATGAGAAGATAGTTAAGTATGTTTTTAACTTCATGTCTTATCTCTCCTATTCTGTACTCTTCTCCTTAATCATTCTTTTCTTCCCTTAGCTTCTCTAATTCTTGTTATGGTTCCTCTCACTACTGCTTTTCTTTTCTCTCCTAGGGATGAAGATGATAACTGTGGAGAATGAATTTTAAATTGGCAATGACTCTTTAACTCATGATCATCCCATTCAATTAATCAGCACTTAAAGGAAATTAATTAATCATGTGGTTGCTGAGAGTTGGGAAAGCAAATCTTGTAAGGAGAAGGGCTCATGAGGCATTTCTCATTAAAAAGTGAACTTCATGTCGAGCTCATTTTTATGCAACTAGTCTTTGGAAAAAAAATAATGTATATTGATTTACTTTCATGACACTGGCTTTGGCACATTCTATCAGAATGCTGTTCAGTCCTGTGTTCAAGTTTATTTTGATAAACAAAAATTTAAATCCCCAGACATGACGGTTATTCAGGAAACATTGCCAAATTTTAATATTTTCCCAATGAATAATTTAAAATGAAATGACATTCAATGATTTGTTCAAGATTGTACAGCAAATTAAGTGAATAAATGAAGCAAGTATTAAACAATGTGTGAAAAGTTCTGTGTTAAATACTGGGATGCCAAGAGAAAAGTAAGATAGGTTGTTCTTTGGGAGCCAACATAGTAATTAGAGACAACATATATGGAAGCTGTCAATTACTGCCTAGATGGAAAAATCTCATTATTCTCAGTGCACAGAAGCAAAGCAGTAATGCCTCTTTTTAAAAGTTAATATCATGGAAAAATTCATATATTTCTGATGTTGATTTAACATGTTGGAAGCATGGCTTTTGGATTCAGCATCCTAGCTTGACTCCAGTAGGGTCATAGTGGACATGGTCATCAAAGTGGATGTGGTGGCTGATTGACGTGTGTGCTTGATGCTGCTTTATATATTCCTCTCAGGGATGCATGTATTCTAACTTCATCTAGTCGGACTTGATTGCATTGTGAGCAGCACTTGGTTGGGAGTTGGTAGAAATGGCTATTTTCTTCACAATAGTGACTTTTCCAGATGATAGCTATAAGAATTGAGGTACAAGTAAATTCAGCGGCCATGGGGTTCCATCATCTCTACCATGCACAAGCACACACAGAGACATGACAATATAAACAAAAAACAGTGAAATGAAAATGGAGAGAGCTAATACAGTGACATATAAAAGACTCTAAAATCAGAGTCTGAAGCATTATATTTTAGATTCTCTTTAGGACAGCCTGTACAGCCTTTAAGACAGCCATCTTAGCATTTCAAGGCTTGATTTTCTCAAGTGAAAAACTGGAAATAAGAGCATCTTACCTATCTAACTCAAAGGATTTTTGCAAAGATTAAACATCCCAATAGAATGTAAACACTTAAAGACAAGCAATATTTGTTTTGTGGTAGTATCTCTGGTATAGCATCTTATATATAGGGGGAACTTGTTGAATTGAATTTCATAAATGAAAGCATCCTATTTTCTAATCAACAAATTGCTAAGCACCATGTATGTATGTAATATAAATATGTATACATATATACATATATATTATACATTACTCTCACTGCTATTGGATATATCTGCTATAAAAATTTAACTTTTGCATCTTTGTGTTAATATTTACAAATATAAAACCCTCTTACAAATATTTATTTTCTAAGTTAAACATATCCTAGATTTATTTGATTTTTCTTCTATTTATAGGAATTCCATTAATTTTTGCTCATCTATCTTCATTTAACTCCTTAATAATTTTTGATAGTCAGATAATCATAGATAAACAGCTCAAAGGAATTTGAGAGACCATCTAGTTCAGAGATATCAAACTCATGGCCCACTAGGGCAGCAAAACTTTCAGGATGACCTGAGCCAGATAAAAATCCAGGAAGTAACAGAGGAAGAATATGTCCCCAAACACACTGGGGAAGATATCCCAAACTGTTGATCTTTGTAACTGTGCTGCTCCATTATAATGATGTTTTATGTATCTTCTCTCTAACTTTTGGTTAAGAATCAATAGAAAGTTTAGCTTCTCAGATATCAACACTCAAAATTCTGTTGTTTCATAGTCAGAGATACTAGTTCATGGCAGTCCCAGGTTTGAATGGTGAACTCCCAAGGACTATTTTCTACTCATGCTGCCCATAATTCAGCCTGCCTTTCTTGTTCTACTAACATGCTAGCAATGGAAAAATCAAAAAGGGAAATCTGAAGGATGATGCTTTAATGAACTTTGATGACTGTGAAATCCCTTTTTGAGTTACCAGCTTCAATGAAAGGATATCAAGTTTAATAAGTTTCTAAATTTGCATAACAGTAATCCATATCACTTGAATTTTCCTTTTGACATTTCCATGCACTTTAAAAAATGAATTCTAATTATTCATGCTATACTGGTCTACATAATATGAATTTACTTGTATGCACATTTGCATTATCTCCATTTTAAGGGTGCCTATGATTAATATTACTCACCAAGTTACACTGTTCACTGCTCCAATAAAGTTTGTGGCCATTTTTATTTGAGGTATTATGACCTACCTAAAAATAAAAGGGAAATTCAGTTCAGAGAAGGAATTCTTATAAGTAGGTTACTTCATTATTATTTAAGGACTTTTTGAGTATAGGAAAATCATATTAACATAGTTTTTCTTAATTAAAGAACTATTTAATATTGTTTTAGTAGCAACCTCACAAGATGATTAAATAGAACAACATGATAAAGAAGGAAAAAGGATTAGGCCTCAGAAAACCTCAGAAAATATATTCTGTCTTCAGCTTGTTGAGTAAGATATTACATTTATTACATTTCTCTGGACCTCAGTTTCCTCATGTGTAAAATGAATCAGTTTGTTTAGTTCTTTCTCAGGTTTCTTTTCCATTGTTTACTTCCATCAGTCTGTGATTAAAATTCTAAAGGAAAGCTTTTGATTACTAGAACAAGTCTTCGGTTATAGCACGAGGGATTCCTTCCTTCCTTCCTTCCTTTCTTCCTTCCTTCCTTCTTTCTCTTTCTTTCATTTTGTTGTTTTTGTTGTTTTTTTTTCCTCTTAGCCAATATTTAATATTTAACTTTTTGTTTAATCAATATTTTTTTCTCACTAGCTCCTCCTCCAAAAGAAAAAATAAAGCATGACTTTTATAACAAATATATTTACCCAAGGAAAACAAAGTCTAACATTTGTTATGTCAAAAAAAAAATCTATTTTATACTGCATATTGGGTCTATCACTTAAATTATTTTAAGGAAATCCTTTCTTTTAAGATTTCAAGCCAATAGCCCTAAAATTTACTGTTTCCATTAACATGCAGATTATATCTATTAACATACATAGATAAGAGATAAGTACATATTTAGCTAAGCCAAATACCCTATGCCAATTTACTCATGGTCTGATTTTTCATGAAATGTTGATAAATTCTCTAAGAATTTATAGTTATTTGGCAAGCTAAAGAACAAAATAATATTACCCAACTGATCAGTGATCTGACTAATTGTTCAATTTATCTTTTAAGAATTATAACAGATAACCAATGCCATGTTTTAGGCTATTACTGTGATTTTTTTTTTTTAACATATTCCAGTCAACCAGTTCTGCTCCTTAATTTTTTTCCCTTAAATTATTTTCCCAATTCAAGAAGTGAAACATAAAAGTAATTATTTTGCCTCCAAGTCATTTAATAAATTGCATACAAACTTTTAAAATAAAAGTTCAGATGATTTTAGAATTGCAATAAGCTCCTAAAAACAATTCTTCTCAAAATGGCCAATGGGTTGAAAAGCCCTTGGTGATATGTGGATTTCACTTACATAAAGAAGTTGTGGCATGGCCAGCCATTTAAAAAAATACATATCTTTTGAAAATTGTGCTTCGTTAATTTTTATCACCTAGAGAGGAAATAACAAAAGTTTTCTTTATCTGGAACTTATCTGAAATATCTTGTCAGAAATAATGGTGGTTGCTATATTTAATTTACTTTTTAAGGTAAAAGTAGGAAGAACTATTCTTTTGATTAGTCACATTGATAGTTAAGGCACATTAACATAACACTGCACCAAATAATAAATGAATAAACAAACAAAAAGGAACTGATGCACAAAATTTTAACTTCAGGTAAAACATTTAGACATTTGCTCTGTCTGAAACTGAATTGTTCAGGAGCCTATTTTTGGTTTAAAGCCAGCCACTTTGTTAATCCTTTCTAAGCAAAATTCTCTGAATATAAGACACCTGCCAAACTATATGTATTAGGTGAGAACATGAAGCAAGGATGGAAAACAGTCATTAATTTAACACGTATTTCCCGAATTAGCAAAAGGACTGAACCTGTGATTTAATTGATACAGAAGAAGCTCCTAGAAAGAACTTTCTTTATCAACACAAGTCAATACTATTTCTAAAACTTATTGACTAAGACATCTGCTTGTCAAAATGAATTTATTAAAGTTTTATTATGTGCCAAACGCCAAATATTAAGAACACAAAGAAAAAAGAAAAAAAAAAAACTAACCTGACAAATAATTTCAGAGTGCAAGCTATATTAATTAACTCATTATGTTTCTTATTCATAGGAAATCTCTTCCAAATTTCCATATTACTGTCTGGGGTATCCCCATCTTCCCAGTCCCTAGTCTTGTGATCCAAGTATATGCTTTTATCCTATCTCTTACCACCAAACTCCATCCCATTTACTGCCAAGGCCTCTCAATTTTATCTATCTATATCTCTTTCATCATTCTGATGTTCATTCCCTTTGAGCTTATCTAGGCAGTTGTTGACAGTTGCTCCATCTGCCAGAAGTCTTTTCTTCATCCTCCAAAGTAATGTTCCAAAAGCACATGTCCAACCATATCATCCCCACTCTCAATAAATACCAGTGGCTTCCTATCATCTCCACAAATATAAACCCCTCTATATGATATATAAAACAAATGCTTCTTAATACAAATATATATAGAAACAGACACACACATACACACAAACATTTCCACCTTCTTATACTTTTTTTTTCCTCATATATTTTTCATCAGTTCCTTTTCTATTATTCAAATAAATTATAGCGATTTTCAATGTCTGTTGCTCTCTCCTAATTTCTTGGCTTCCTTCAAATTCTAGCAAAAATTTCACCATCATCTAGAAGTCTTTCCTAATCTTTCTTAATTCTAGTGATTCCAATTTTTAATCATTGCTTATGTTTCCTGTATATATCTTGTTTGTTCATAGTTGCTTGTAAGTTGTTTCCCACATTAGATTGATTATGAGCTCCTCAAAGACAAGGACTGTCTTTTGTTTTTTCTTGTATCCCTAGGATTTTGCACAGTACATGGAACATGACAGGCAATTAATAAATTCCTACTGACTGGTTGGCAGATTATTTTGGTGAAGAGGGGAATGGGAAAACCTTCTTTCAAAATGTGGGACATAAGCTGAGCTTGAAGGAAGGCAGGGAAACTGACAGGTAGAGTTGAGAAGAGAATTCATTTCTGGCATGTAGAATGTACTGTGAAAGAAAGGATAGAGTATCCAGATGGAAAAAAAAAAGAATAAATTAAAAAAGAAAAATGGGAAAAACAAAGAAACAAAATGAACAGTTTGTAGTTGTTTGAAAAGCCTGGTAAAGTAAGAAAGGTCAAAAAGGTTTGAATGAAAGGTTTGAAATGCCAAAAAAAAAAAAAAACTTAACGCTTAATTCTGAAGATAATAGATAATAAAATTCATTAAAAATGACCAGCTTTTATCTGTGTTTTAGAAAAATCATTTTGGGAACGGAGACAAGATGATGGTGAAGGCAAATGTGACTTTCTAAGCTCCTCTCATACCCTCATTACTAATTTTTAGAATCAGCCCCAAAAATACGCTTGACTGGTAAAATTCACAAAGATTGAAATTACAATTTACCAGCCAAAGATAATCTGGAAGATAGACAGAATAGGTTTGTCCTGACCAAGCAAAGAAATAGGAGAGGCTAGCTTACAAAGTGGGCCAGGAGCGGGGGCAGTCTCAATGGCTGGAAAATTTACAGAGTGGACACTGCCATAGTTTGACTGCTCTGCTTTGGTTGCAAAGCAGTAGAACAGCTGAGAAATTAAAGCCAAAGGTAGAGGGTACTCTTAAAAAAATGACAGAACCTAAGAGGATCTGTCTATACCCAACCAAAACCAGAAGTGAGTGACTTAACACAGACCACAACACAGCTGTGCAGCATCATTCTACAGCACAGGGCTTTCATGCAGCAGTCACAAATCCACAAAGCAGGAGGGACAGCCTCTAATCTGCACAGTGGGGGGCCTGGCCTGGGGCAATAGAATTTCCACAGTGTGACTGTGCTCCCCAGGGGAGAGACACTTTTGGTGCAGTGAAAGGTAGGGCAATTGCTAATACCTAAAGCAGGCTTTTGCAAGGGAGGATGGGGGACAGTGACACATTCACTACTCAGTCTGTAGCCCCAAGAGAGTCGCTAATCCTCACAGCAGGGCTCTTAGCAGGGCACTTCCACAGCTTAGCCCCTGCTACCCAGGCCTGAGTTAGAGTCACTTCCCAAGTGGAGCTTTTCCAAGAGCACTCCCACTGCTCAACCACCCTTTACAGCACATTGACAGGACAGCTACTATCTATATATCTATCCCTGCTCTGCAGAGGAAGCTGGTAACCTTCTTGCCCTGAAGGCAGACCCTATAGGCTTTTAAAAATGAGTAAAAAAATCAAAAGGATGATCCATAGCTTCTATACCAAAAGAGAGCAGGTTTTCAACCCCTAGGAGATTAATAGAAAACAATCTCCAGACAATACTCCAAAAGGGATGTAACCTGGTCCTCATCACACAAAGCTCTCATAGAAGAAACTATAAAAAATTTTTAAAAGAGAGCTAGAAGAAAAATGGGGAAAGGAAAGAGAAGCTATGCAAGAGAGAAACAACTTTCTAAAATGTGAATTGGAAGAGGTAAAGAACTCCCAAGAAGTGCAGGGAAATAGAATTTGTGAATTGGAAAAGGTAAAGAATTCCCAGGAAAGTAGAATTTGTGAATTGAGAAAGATAAAGAACTCCCAAGAAAGTAGGATTTGTGAATGAGAAAAAGAAAATAACTCAGTAAAAAAAAAAAAAAAAAGAAAAAAGAAAAAAAGAAAAAAAAAAAGAAAAAAAGAAAGAAAAAAAAATTTAGTGAAATGGAAAAAAAAATTCCATAGAGCATTTAAAAACTCAACTGGACAAACACAAAAAGAAGTAAAAAAAATCTAATGAAGAAAATAAATCATTCAAAATTAGAACTGAACAAATAGTAATAAATGATTCATTGAAGAATCAGTCAAGCAAAACCAAAAAAATGAAAAATTAGAAAAAAATGTTAAATATCTACTTGGAAAAACAGTAGACTTGGAAAATAGATCTAGAGAGATAATATGAGGATTATGAGACTTCCTGAAAATTATGATGAAAAAAAGAGCCTACATACTATTTTACAGGAAATCATCAAAGAGAACTGCCCAGATGTAATAGAATCAGAAGGTAAAATAGGCATTGAAAGAATTCATCGAACACCTTCTGAAAAAGACCTTAAAATAAAAAATCCAAGGAATATTGTGGCTAATTTTCAGAACTATCAGACTAAGGAAAAGATATTACAAGCATCCAGGGAAAAAAATGATTCAAATGCCGAGGAGCCTCAATAAAGATCACTCAAGATCTAGCTGCTTCCACCTTAAAAGATTGAAGAGCCATGAATCTGATATTCCAAAAGGCAAAAGAACTTGGAATGCAGCCAAGAATAAATTACCCAGCTAAGCTCAACATTTTTTTCCAGGGAAGAAGATGCACATTTAATGAAACAAATGAATTCCCTTTGTTTCTAAGGAAAAAAATCTGAACTAAACAAAACAAACAAACAAACAAACAAAATTGATCTCCAATCATGGGATTCAAGAAAAGCAGAAAAAGGTAAAAGGAAGTCTTGAGAACTGTATTTCTGTTGTGGATATACATAAAAAGTACATGTATAATTTGATTTTATTTATATAACATAAAAAAGGGAAGTAGAAATGGAAAGGGGATAGTATCAGATAAAGGGAAAAGGGGCAATAAAAAGAGGGAAACTACATCATATAAAGAGGCAAAGAAAACCTATCATATTTGAAGGAATTTAGAGAGGGGGAGGAACATTATATGAATCTTACTCTCATCAGAGTTGGCTCAAAGCGAAAATAGTTGAAATATTTGATTTACAGAGAAACTTCTCTCACCTCATGAAAAAGTGGGAGAGGAAAAGGGAGAAGGAAAAGAATAATACGGGAAAGATACAAGAAAGTGTAAGGGTTCCAAAGGGGGTGGGAGGGGATCTAAAGAGGAAGAGCTGCTTGAAGGCCATAAGTTTAATACTGGGGAAGGGGTTCAGGGGAGACAAGGGGGAAAAAAGCATAATCTGGGGATAATATGCTGGCAGGAAATAAAGAATTAGTAATTTTAAGCATAAATGAGAATGGGATGAACTCTCCCATAAAACAGAGATGGGTAGCAGACTGGATCAAAAGTTAGAACCCTACAATATGTTGTTTACAGGAAACACATTTAAAGCAGGGAGATACATACAGAGTAAATGTAAAAGGCTGGAGCAGAATCTTTTATGCTTCAGGTGAAGTAAAAAAGCAGGGGTAGCCATCTTTATCTCAGATCAAGCAAAATCAAAAATTGATCTAATTTAAAAAGATAACATAGGAAATTATATCTTGCTAAAGGGTACCATAGACAACGAAGAAATATCAATACCAAACATATATGCACCAATTGGTATAGCATCTACCATCCCAAAGGACAAGTTGAGAGGTGCAAGAAGAAATAGACAGCCAAAGATAATAGTGGGAGATCTCAACCTTGCACTCTCAGAGTTAGATAAATCAAATCACAAAATAAATAAGAAAGAAATTAAAGAGGTAAATAGAATATTAGAAAAATTAGGTATGATAGATCTTTGGAGAAAACTGAATTGTGACAGAAAAGAGTATAGTTTCTTCTTAGCAGTTCATGGAACCTATAAAAAAATTGACCATATATTAGGACATAAAGACCTCAAAATTAAATGCAGGAAGGCAGAAATACTAAATGCTTTCTTTTCAGATCATGATGCGATAAAAACCATATTCAACAAAAAGTTAGGGGTACATAGACCAAAAAGTAATTGGAAACTAAATAATCTCATCTTAAACAATGATTGGGTGAAAAAATAAATTATTGACACAATCAATAATTTCATCCAAGATAATGATGATGAGACATTATACCAAAATGTGTGGGATGCAGCCAAAGTGGTAATAAGGGGAAATTTTATATCCTTAGAGGCTTACTTGAATTAAATATAAAAAGAGAAGATCAATGAATTAGGCTTGCAACTTTAAAAAGCTAAAAAAAAAAAACAAATTAAAAACCCCCAATCAAATACTAAACTTGAAATTCCAAAATTAAAAGGAGAAATTAATAATATCAAAAGTAAAACAAAAAACAAACAAAAAAAAAACTATTGAAATAATAAATAAAACTAAGTGACTAAGTGTTGGTTTTATTAAAAAAAATAGATAAATTTTGGTAAATCTGATTAGAAAACAGAAAGAAGAAAATCAAATTATTAGTCTGAAAAATGAAAAGGGGAACTTTCCACTAGTGAAAAGGAAATTAGAGCAATAATAAGGAGTTACTTTGCCCAACTTTATGCCAATAAATTTGATAACCTAAGTGAAATGGATGACTACGTTCAAAAACATAGGCTTCTCTGATTAACAGAGAAGGAAGTAAATTGCTTAAGAAGTCCCATTTCAGGGGAAAAAAAATAGAAGAAGCTATTAATCAACTCCCTAAGAAAAAATCCCCAGGGCCAGATGGATTTACATATGAGTTCTATGAAACATTTAAAGAACAATAGGCCCCAGTGCTATATAAATTATTGGAAAAAATAGATAATGAAGGAGTCATACCAAATTCTTTTTATAACACAGACATGTTACTGATACCTAAACCAGGTAGGTTGAAAACTGAGAAAGAAAATTATAGACCAATCTCCCTAATGGATATTGATGCTAAAATCTTAAGTAAGATATTAGCAAAAAGACTATAGAAAATAATTTCCAGGTTAATGCACCATGACTAAGTAGGATTTATACCAGGAATGCAGAGCCAGTTCAATATTAGGAAAACTATTAGTATAATTGACCATATCAATAACCAAATTAACAAAAACCATATGATCATCTGAAAAGATGAAGAAAAACATTTGATAAAATCCAATATCCATTCCTATTAAAAACACTTGAGAGTACAGGAATAAATGATCTTTTCCTTAAAATAATCAGTAACATCTATTTAAAACCATCAGTAAGCATCATATGTAATGCGGATAAACTGGAACCATTCCCAATAAGATCAGGAGTGAAACAAGGTAGCCTATTATCACCATTATTATAAAATATTGTATTAGAAACACTAGCCTTCACAATAAGAGTCGAGAAAGAGATTAAAGGAATTAGAGTAGGTAATGAGGAAACCAAATTATCACTCTTTGCTGATATGATGATATACTTAGAAAACCCCAGAAATTCTACTAAAAGGCTATTAGAAGTAATCTACATCTTTAGCAAAGCTGCAGGATACAAAATAAACCCACATAAGTCATCTCCATTCTTATATATCACTAACAAAATCCAACAGTTAGCATTGCATAGACAAATTGCATTTAAAGTTAACTACTGATGTTATAAAATATTTAGGAATCTATCTGCCAAGGGAAAAATCAGGAACTATATGAGCAAAACTCCAAATCACTTTCCACACAAGTAAAGTCAGATCTAGCCAACTGGAAAAAGATTTAATACTCTTGGATAGGGCCAGCAAATAAAATAAAGATGACAATACTATCTAAACTAATCTATTTATTTAGTGCTATACCAATCAACTCCCAAAAAACTATTGTAATGACCTAGAAAAAAATAACAACAAAATTCATATGGAAGAACAAAAGGTCAAGAATTTCAATGGAACTAATGAAAAAAAAAATCAAATGAAAGTGGCCTAGTGTACCAGATCTAAAGTTATATTATAAAACAGTGATTAAAAAAAACATTTGGTATTAGCTAAGAAATAGACTAGTTGATCAGTGGTATAGGTTAGATTTAATGTACAAAATAGTCAATAACCTAAATAATCTCATGTTTGACAAATCCAAAGACCCCAGCTTTTGGATAATAACTCACTGTTTCACAAAAACTGCTGGGAAAATCGGAAATTAGTATGGCAGAAACAAGGTATTTACTCACAGTTAATACCGCACACCAAGATAAGGACAAAATGCATTCATGACCTAGGTATAAAGAATAAGATTATAAATAAATTAGAAAAAACATAGGATAGTTTACCTCTCAGACCTATGGAAGAGGAAGAATTTATGAACAAAGAAGAGCTAGAGATCATTACTGATCACAAAATAGAAAATTTTTATTATTAAAAAATGGAAAAGTTTTTGTACAAACAAAACTAATACAGACAAGATTAGAAGGGAACTAATAAATTGGGAAAATATTTTTACAGTCAAGGGTTTTGATAAAGGCCTCACTTCCAAAATATATAGAGAATTGACTCTAATTTATAAGAAATCAAACTATTCTCCAATTGATAAATGGTCAAAGGATATGAACAGACAATTCTCTGATGAAGAAATTGAAACTATTTGTAGTCATATGAAAAAGTGTTCCAAGTCTTTATTAATTAGAGAAATGAAAATTAAGACAACTCTGAGATACCACTATACACCTGTCAGATTGGCTAGAATGACAGGGAAAGATAATGCAGAATATTGGAAGGGATATGGGAAAACTGGGACATGAATACATTGTTGGTGGAATTGTGGATACATTCAGCCATTCTAAAAAACAATTTGGAACTATGCTCAAAAAGTTATGAGACTGTTCACACCCTTTGATCCAGCAGTGTTATTACTGGGCTTATGTTCCAAAGAGATCTTAAAGAAAGGAAAGGACCTGTATGTGAAAGAATGTTTGTGGCATTCCTCTTTGTAGTGGCCAGAACCTGGAAACTGAGTGGATGCCCATCAGTTGGAGAATGGCTGAACAAACTGTGGTATATGAATATTATGGAATATTATTGTTGTGTAAGAAATGACCAACAGGATGATTTCAGAAAGGCCTGGAGAGACTTACATGAACTGATGCTGAGTGAGATGAGCAGGACCAGGAGATCATTATATACTTCAACAACAATACTGTATGATGATCAATTCTGATGGACATGACCCTCTTCAACAATGAGATGAACCAAATATGTTCCAATAGAGGAGTAATGAATTGAACCAGCTACACCCAGCGAAAGAACTCTGGGAAATAAGTATGAACTACTTCATAAAATTCCCAATCCCTCTATTTTTGTCTGTCTGCATTTTTTATTTTCTTCACTGGTTAATTGTACACTATTTCAAAGTCAGATTCTTTTCATACAGCAAAATAACTGTATGGAAATGTATACATATAATTGTATTTAACTTGTACTTTAGCATATTTAACATGTACTGGTCAACCTGCCATCTGGGGGAGCAAGTCGGGGCAAGGAGGAGAAAAGTTGGAACAAAAGGTTTGCAATTGTCAATGCTCAAAAATTACCCATGCATATATCTTGTAAATAAAAAGCAAAAAAAAAAAAAATCATTTTGGCAGTTTAGTAAAATGAAGAATTGAAGGGAAGAACTATGAGTTTTCTAAACATTACATCACCAATATGTTTCAAACATAGAATCTGAATCCAACTTTTGTTGGAGTTCATTCTTTACTAGAAATAATTCCATTTCCCTAAAGAAAGATTCTGACTTCCTTTATCTAATTATAACCTCCAATAATTCCATATCCCCCCTAAGCTTCATACCTCTAAACCCATTTTTTCAGTACTTATCACATTATCAGTCTAACAGGCAATAAACATTTGTTAAATGCTTATTTTATGTTAATACAAGAAATATAATGAAAGGCAAAAAGCACAATATCATCCCTTTTTGAAGTTCACATTATAATGGGAGAAGAACAGGCAAACAATTTTTTTTTTCCTGAAGCTGGGGTTAAGTGACTTGCCCAGGGTCACACAGCTAGGAAGTATTAAGTGTCTGAGAACAGATTTGAACTAGGGTCCTCCTGAATTCAAGGCTGGTGCTCTATCCACTGCTCCACCTAGTTGCCCCCCCACACAATTAATCACATGTCATATATATATAGTATGGTGTATATATGATATCTATGTATACATGTATATATATGCATACATACACAAAATTATTGTTCATAAACATAGTAAGCATTATGTTGCATACACATAGTTAGTATGTGTTGTATATACATATCATATTTATGTATATATAAATTATGTATGTATAATATGCATAAATATTAATTGCAAAGTTATATTACAGGGAAGACATTAGGGAGAAAGGGTTGGGAAAGACCTCTTCAGAAGGTGACATTCAAGCTGACCCTTGCAGGAAGACATAGAAGCCAGGAGACAAAGGTAAGGGAGGAGAGCATCCCAGGCATGGGAGAGAGCCAGTAGTCCTGAGATGAAGTATAGTAAATGTTTCAAAAATACTTGATGATTTTTGATCTTCAGTGGATGATTTTTTTTTTCTAAATCCTTTCTGTAGACACAGAAGTAGTAAAAAAAAAAAAAAAAAAAGAATGACCAAATTATTCTTTTAAAGGCTGCCAACATATACATCAAGAGAAATGGACAGAGAAAAAATCCAATTAACATAAGAACATAATCTGACATTCATGAATCACTGTTATTAGCATTATTAATAACAATAAACATACATCTAAAGGCTTGAAATTTATTTGGCAGATATCCAAAGTACAGTCTCTTAATCAGGATATTGCAGAGAAAACAGAAAGTAATTAGATTGTAATTAGTGTTGCATCTGCATAGTCACTTTTCTAATCCAATTATCCCAAGTTAAAGGCAGCAAAATTTGTATTTTTCTAATGTAAATTATCTAGAAATTGTCCTTATTCTGTGTTTTATTATGGCTAAAATAAAAACATTGGAAATACTACCACAGCAAGGGGAATTTTAAATAAGGTATTGTAGAAGACTTTTATTTAAAAAATTCACCAGGAACATTGGTGGAATAATACATATCTCTGGAATGATTATAAGATATCAGTGTACTTTTAATTGATTTAAAAAGCAATGTACCTAATTTAAATGTAAATAAAGAATATTGGTAGAAGTTGTGAAGAGAAAAATTTAGACTTGAGCCTAAGGAAAAATGCCCTAGTTTTTAGAATCAGAGCTGTGACTAGAACTTCAGCATATTGGGAACAAATTGAATTAAGCTGGAAATAGGGGTGGATGGAACAGAGACTAAGAAGTCTAAGGTATAGGTAGTCAAGAGTCTAAGGTATCACCTTCTACTCCTGAGAATGCTTAAGGTTAATAGAAATTAAGACAGTAAGAAATTGAATGTTTGAAGAGGGCAGGTATTGGGGCAAAACAGACTGAGGATTATTGACTCATTGAGGAGAGAAAAGGAAATGGAGGAGTATAGATGGCAGCAACAAAGATCAGGACTGTCTAGAATGAGTTTTTAAGGAAGAGGTAATTGCTAAATTGGTAGAGTGGTAGAGTGAGAGTGTGAATATTACTTCTGTATGAGTAAATTTTAAGAAGTGGGGTATACAGTGAAAATAGAGGGCAAAAGTAATAGTGATAGGAGAGGGACAAGGCTGAATTTATTAGGGACCGGAGTTAGGTTCACCAATAACAAGCAACTTCACTGCCAATTTTACATTGATCTTAGGTGGTTTTAGGCCAGACAGTTTATCTGATCCTTTGAATGTGAGAGAGATTCAACATATACCTATAAGAAGACAATCAAATAGATGTAGCATAATATGGTTCTTGGGCAAAGGGGAGAAGCTTGGATCTTACAGAGCAGTAGACCAGTTAAGCAGCCAATGTTAGGAGGCAAAAGAGTTCCTCCTGAAAGAAGAAACAGACTTAACATATTCTCTCATATTCGCACCTATATCACATAACTAACTGGGTTTGATTAGATAGAGCTAAAAGTGGAATGGGTTGCTTCAATTCCTAGTGGTTTCTCTTTTTATGGGAGTTATCAATTCAAATCTAAATGATCACCTTTCAGTCATTTTGTAAAATATGCCTTTTCTAGAATAAATTGTTTTATATTCACTATCAAGACCCATTTTCATTCTGAAAGTCTGTGATTCTCTAACATTGAAAGTGGGTAGGTATTAATTTTTTATGTAAATATAAATAGAAATGTAAATGGAATTTTAGAACTGATTAATTGCATAGAAACCATACAATTAACACTGCACATGAAATAAATGAAAAGACAAAATTCTTAAAAGTTAGGCTATTGCAAATCAGAACAGCAGAGACATCACCTTGTTGACAAAAGACTATATCATCAAAGCTGCTTTTTTTTGTTGTTGTTGTTTTGTTTTGTTTTTTGTTTCTTTGTTTGTTTTCCAGTAGATGCATATACCTTGAGATTTGGACTAGAAAGGTAAATTGAGTGCTAAAGAATCTATGGTATTGAATAGTGGTACTAGAAAAACAAAAACAAAACAAAAAATTTTGAGATTCTCTTGGGGGGGGCGGAGGAACAAGATCAAATTAATCAATAACTTAATAAATAATTCAGGTTATTTTCTGGAATGTAAAATACCAAAGTATTTAGTATCAAGAGTATTGGTTATCAAGAATTTCAAGGGAATTAATGGGGAAAAAAAAAAAAGCAAAGGAAGATAGCCTACCTACTTTTAAAATTGCTTTGAATTTCTTGACCTTTTGTTCTTCCAGGTGAATTTTGTTATTATTTGTTAGCTCTATAAAGTAATTTCTTTGGCAGTTTGATTAGTATAATATCTTACTTCTTAAAAAGGATCTCAATACCATTTTCTGCCAGGAAGATGGATCAATTTATCACAAAACAACACTTCTAGTCAAGGTAATCTGCAAATATCCTGTGGAATATATTTCCTTTAGAAATAAATGTAAAGAACAGGAAAGAAGCCCTTTCTTTAGTATGTGGCATTAGCTTAAACATTTTTTGAATGCTGACTATTGTAATACATCATATTATCTTTTAATTTTTGTTGTAATTTAGTTGTTTAGTTATGCTTGAATCTTGAACCTATAATATACTAGATCAGGTTTACAAGACTCACTAGTCAATAACTAAAATAAAAGTATATGATAAATCTAAAAACTCAAACTTCTGGAATAAAAATTCATTATTTGACAAAAATTTCTGGGAGAAAAGGAAAATCTTATGGCAAAAACTAGGGATGGACCAAAATCTAACACTATATAAGGACAAGTTCAAAATGAATTCATAATTTAGATACTACAGTATCTATGATACTACAAGCAAATGAGAACAAGGGATAGTCTGTCTCTCAGACAGATCCTGGAAGATAGAAGAATTTATGATAAAAGAAATAGAAAACATAATGAAATGCAAAATTGATAATTTTGATTATTAAATTAAAAAGTTTTTACACAAATAACACCAATGCAGCCAAGATTAGAAGGGAGGCAGAAAGCTGGGAGAAAAGGAGAATTATAGCCAGTGTTTATGATAAAGACTTCATTTCTAAAATATATAGAGTTGATTCAAATTTATGTCATTGCCCAATTGATAAATGAAAAGGATGTGAACAGACAATTTTTAGATGAAGAAATTAAAGCCATTTCTAGTCTATATGAAAAAATGCTTTAAATAATTATTAATTAGAGAAGTACAAATTAAGACAACTCTGAGGTACCACTTCATAACTCTCAAGTTAGCTAAGATGACAGGAAAAGATAATGATGAATATTGGAGAGGATGTGAAAAGACTGGGACATGAATATATTATTGGTGGCATTGTGAATAGATCCAACCTTTCTGAAGAGCAATGTGGAACTATGCTCAAAGAATTATGAAACTGTTCATACCCTTTGATCCATCAGTGTCTATACCAGCTCTATATCCCAAAGAGATCATAAAAGAGGGAAAATGAACCAAATATTAAAAAATGATTATAGCAACCTTTTTTGTAGTGTCAAAAAAATGGAAATTGAGTGAATGTTCATCAGTTGGAGAATAGCTAAATAAGTTATGGTATATAAACATAATGGAATATTATTTTTCTATAAGACATGATAACCAGGAGGATTTCAGAAAAGCCTAAAAAGACTTGAACTGATGCTGAGTGAAATAAGCAGATCCAAGAGAAGCAACAAGATTATATGATTGATGATCAAGTGTCATGGATTTAGTTCTTTTCAATAATGAAGTGACTCAAGACAATTCCAAAAGATTTGGGATCAAAAGGATAATCTACAACCAGAGAAAGGGCTATATAAAATTAATGTAGATAAAAAGTATAATATTTAGACTTCTGAGGGGCAGAGAGCAGACACAACTCTCTGTGACCTCTTCTGATCTTCTCTCAAACCAACAGCAGATTGAACCTCTAAACTGGTTTTGGAGGCAAAGAACCCACAAATATTTGGAGTACAACACATTACCAGAAGATACTTTGGAAGAATTCAGAACAGGTCTGTTTCATGTGAGCAAGGGGACAGTCTGCCAAGCCCAGACTGCAGCACAAGGAACCCAGGCAAAGAGCTGGGTGAGGAGTCAGAGCTTTGTGGATACTCATATCTGGAAATCTTTTGTGAGCCTCTTCCATCATTCTGTCCTGGTTGCAAGCAGGTAGTTTGGCAGATTTGCCTTTTGTAAAATAAAAATTGAAACCACTGAGCCCCAGAAGAAGGCAGGACCTAGCTGCCATTACCCAGAACTGGAAATAAATCAGCAGAACTGCCCCAGAGCAAATTAAAGCAGCTGTTGCTTTTTTGCATTGAATTGCCTTAAAAATGAATAAAATACAAAAAGAACTCTCACCATAGACAGCTTTTATATAGAGAGAGAAGAACAAACCTCAAATCATGAGGTTCTTAAAGGCAAAGCAATAACAGATGACGCCACAAAAAGAGAAATAAGCTGGTCCCCATTTCACAGGGCTTTCTTTGAAGATTGCATAAAGGATCTTAAAAGAGAATTAGAAGAAAAATGGTATAATGAAATGTGATCATTGCAAGAAGGAATGGGAAAAAAAAAAACATATAATGCCCTAAAATGAGACTTTATCAGTAACCAAGTTAATAAAAATATATAATCTCAATAGATGCAGAAAAAGCATTTGATAAAATCAACCATTCATTCCTATTAAAAACATTAGAGTAGGAATAAATGGACTTTTCTTTAGAATAGTCAGTATCATCTATTTAAAACTATCAGGAAGCATCATATGTAATGGCGATAAACTGGAACCATTCCCAATAAAATCAGGGGTGAAACAAGATTGCCCACTATCACCATTACTATTCAATATTGTATTAGAAATGCTAGCTTTGGCAATGAAATGAAAAAGAGATTAAAGTAATTAGAGTATGTGAGGAAAGCAAACTATCACTTTTTGTAAATACTATGATGGTATACTTAGAGAACCCTAGAGAATCAACTGAGAAACTATTAGAAATAATCCACAACTTTAGCAAAGTTGCAGGATACAAAAGAAATCCACAAAAATCTTCAGCATTTTTATAAATCACTAACAAAATCCAGCAGCAAGAGATACAAAGAAAAATCCCATTTAACATAACTGTCGATGGAATAAAATATTTGGAAATCTTTCTGCCAAGGGAAAGTCAGGAATTATATGAGCAAAACTACAAAACACTTTCAACACAAAAAAAATCAGATCTAAACAATTGGAAAAATATCAAGTGCTCTTGAACAGGTCAAGCAAATATAATAAAAATAACAATACTACCTATACTATATAGTCCTATACCAATCAAACTCCCAAGAAACTATTTTATTGAATTAGAAAAAAAAATTGATCTGGAAAGACACAAGTTCAAGAATTTCAAGAGAATTGATGAAAAAAAAAAATTAAATGAAGGTGGCCTAGCTATATCTGACCTAAAACTATATTATAAAGCAGTCACCAAAACCATTTAGTATTGGCTAAGAAAAAACTAGTTGATCAGTGGAGTATGTTAGGTTCACAGGACAAAATAATCAATGACTATAGTAATCTAGTGTTTGACAAACCCAAAGATCCTAGCTTTTGGAATAAGAATTCAGTATTTGACAAAAACTACTGGGAAAATTGGAAATTAGTATGACAGAAATTCGGCATGGACCCACACCTCACACCACATACCAAGATAAGGTCAAAATGGGCTCATGCTCTATTCATAAAGAATGACATTATAAACAAATTAAAAGAATAGCTCTCAGACATGCGGAGGTGGAAGGAATTTTTGATCAAAGAAAAACTAGAGATCATTATTGATAAATAAAATAGATCAGTTCAATTATATTAACTTTAAAAGGTTTTATACAAAAAAAACTAATGCAGAAAAGATTAGAAGGGAGGCAATAAACTTGGAAAACAATTTTACATTCAAAGCCTCTGATAAAGGTCTCCTTTCTAAAATATATAGAGAATTAAATTGAATTCAAAATAAGTTAAGCCATTCTCCAACTGAAATATGGTCAAATGATATGTACAGTTTTCAGATGAAGAAATTGAAAGTATTTGCAGTCATATGAAAAGATGCTCCAAATAATTATTGATCAGAGAAATGCAAATTAAGACAATTCTGCAATATCACTGCACATCCCTCAGATTGACTAAAAAAATAGGAAAAAATAATGACAATTGTTGGAGGGGATATGGGAAAACTGGGACACTGATGCAGAACTGTGAATGGATCCAACCATTTTGGAAAGCAGTTTAGAACTATGTTGAAAAAGTTATCTATGCACATGCTTTGGTCTCCCAAAGAGATCTTAAAGAAGGGAAGGGGATCCCCAAGTGCAAAAATGTTGGTGGCAAGAAACTGAAAACTGAATGGATACCCATCAGTTGGAGAATGGCTGAATAAATTATGGAATACTACTGTTCCGTAAGTAACAATCAGCAGGATGATTTTAGAGAGGCCTGGAGAGACTTACATGAACTGATGCTGAGTGAAATTAGTAGAACCAGGAGATCATTGTACATGGCAAAAACAAGACTATATGATGATCAATTCTGATGGATGTTGCACTCTTCAACAATGAAATGATTCAAACAAACCATTTCCAATTGTTCAGTGATTAAGAGTAAAATTTCCTCCCAGAGAGAAGACTATGAGAAATGAGTGTGGACCACAACTAATATTCTCACTCTTTTTGTTGTTTACTTGCCTTTTGTTTCTTTCTCAGTTTTTTTTTTCATTCTTCATCCAATTTTTCTTGTACAGGCAAGATAACTATTAATATGTATACATGTATTGGATTTAACATATATTTTAACAAATTTAACGTGTATTGGACTACATGCCACCTAGAGGAGAAGGTGAAGAGGAGGTAAAAATTTGGAACAGAGAGTTTTGTAAGGGTCAATTTTGAAAAGTTATCCATACATATATTTTTAATACACATGTTTTGTAAATAAAAAGCTTTAATATTTTTTTAAAATATATTTTAACCCTCCTTTTTGTTCTTGTTGTTTGTTTGCTTGATTTTTTTTCTTTCTCGTATTTTTCTCCTTTTGATCTGATTTTTCTTGAACAGCATGACCAATATAGACATATATTCAGAGGACTTATGCATATTTAACCCATATCAGATTTCTTACTCTCTTGGGAATGGAGAGGGAAGGAGGAAGAAAAAACTGAAATGCAAAATTTTGCAAAGCTGAATACTGAAAGCTATCTTCACATGTATTTTTAGAAAAAAAATAAAATTATATTAAAAAAAAAAGAGATATCAAAGAAATGTCTAAAGCATGTTTATCAGTTCACTCCTCAAAAATTAAATGTTTCTCATTATTTGTTGCTTATGTCTTGATTAAATATATTTTATTCAGTCATGAATGAAAAAAAATTCCAATTTTTTCACTTAGAAACCCATGCTGTGTAATTCTAGGCAAATTATTTATTTTTTTCTGGGCTTCTAATTCTCTTTTGAAATATAAATATGTGAACATAGATGATCTTTAAGGTCTGATATATAAAAACATTTTTCTTGGAAAGAAACAAAATAGATTTATGTATTTTTTTCAGGATGACATCTTCTAAGCATTGACCATTGGTAGTGTTTTCCTCACTCTAGAGGAGTGGATGTATTTTCATGTTTTGTTAGGTTGGAGGGCAAAGAGTTTAGAAAGTGATATTCTGTTTTGGAATTCCAACTCTTAGAAATGAAGGATTGTCACAAAGTGCTGTATAATACAAAGTACATTATAACAGATTGATCCAAGCATTTGTAGATTGTATTTTAAATCAAATGCAAGAGGAAATAGAAGGCTGAACTCCTACTTATTATAAATCACAAGGCAACATTTGCAAAACGCAGGTAAAGCACTTGTCATTGCCCTGGAGTCCAGATTCTTAAATTGTGTATCACAACCCCAGATGGGGTTTCATAAGTGAAAGTAGGAGTCACACAATTATGATTGGTTATAAGCAAGTATTTGATTTGTATACCTATTTTTAATACCTAGGTAAGTGGAGTAACATAAAAATTTCTCTGGCAAAAAGAGTGGAAAATGTGTAAGAAGCCCTGCTCTAGAATAAAGCCCACAGTTAAGTATTTATTTCAGTAATTTAATGTGGAGAGCTTCTGAGGGGAAGCCAAATTTAGGGAATAAAGCCAGGAAGTTGCTTGAGTTCTCACAATTTCACTCCAAAGGCACATGAGACCAAGCCTCTAAGCAGTTCTTAGGAAAAGAATTACATCTCTAAATAGCTACAAGAATAAAATAGAGAAAGAGGAAATCAATGAACTGGGCATGCAACTAAAAAAGCTAGAAAAAGGACAAATTAAATTTGTGTTTCTTATAAAGGTCTCATTTCTAAAATACATGAAGAACTGTGTAAAATTTATAAGAATATATGTCATTCCTCAATTGATAAATTGTCAAAGAATATGAACAAATCTTAGATGATGAAATTAAAGCCATCTACAGTCACATGAAAAAAATACTCTAAATCACTATTGATTAGAGAAAGGCAAATTAAAACAACTCTGAGGTAGCACCTCACAATTCTCAGATTGGCTAAGATAACAGGAAAAGACAATGATATGTGAAAACTGGGACACTAATCATCAATTGGGAAATGGCTGAACATGTTATGGCAAATGAAAATATTGAAATATTATTGTTCTATAAAAAATGATGAACCAGCTGATTTTAGAAAGGCTTGGAAAGATTTCCAAGAACTGATACTTAGTGAAACAAGCAGAATCAGGAATACATTATACATAATAACAGCAAGAATGCGTGATGATCAACTATGAAAGACTTGGTTTTTCTCAATGGTTCATGATCCAAAGCAGTTCCAATAGACTTTGGACAGAAAATGTCATTTGTACCAAAAAAAGAACTAATCAGACTGAATGTAAATCAACACATGCTGAAAGCTGAAACTCAGAATAATTTTTAACTTGAAAAAGAGAAGAATAATAATTTAAATGAATTATAGGTAAAATAAATTTTAAAAATAAATTTATGAATGTATATATATGAAGTATTTTACAAGGGATCTCAGTAATCAATCTAAAATCTTTAATCAATTAGTATTTTAATCAGTTAATATTTTATATCTCCAATCAAGATTTTTAAAAATAATTTTGTTTTGATTAATTATTCAACAACAAAGTCAAGTTGAATTTTGGATAGGAATGGAAGAGGGAAAAGATAGCTAAATTTTAAGTAATAATTATTTTAATGAAAGGCTATATGTTCTAGGAAACCCTGAAAATCAAGCAAATACAGGTACAAACCCTACCTCAGACACATACTGATTGTATATCTGTAAATAAATCACTATTATTATTATTATTATTATTATTATTATTATGGTTGTTGTGTTCCTGCTGCTACTGTTTTTATATTAAGCTTCAAACCAGCTTTTACACTTTCTTTCTCAATGAAATTATGAGCTATGCAGTGAAGGGTTATTCAGGATGGACAAGTCATAGGACAGTTCAGGGAAAAGGTGTTAACAGTGTAGAATGAAATAAATGACAAATCACTTCAGTGTCTTTATAAATAAATAACCATTGACAGTACAAAACTGATACAATATTTGTTGCAGGACTTTTGTAGTAATAAAGAAGTAGAAAGAGAGTAGGTATCTATCATTTGAGGAAAAGGAATATTACTGTGCTACAAGAATAGCATTGACAAATAGATACTTGGAAAGATCGATTCTGAATACATAGATAGATGGAAAATTTTCATGAACTGAGGTAAATAGAAATAAGTATGACACAAAGAGTAAGAGAAAGGAATGATCATTTAAAAGTTGCCATTTATGCAATGTCATACACAGTGATGATGATGGCACTTTCTTGTAAGTGGAAATAGTATTGATAACTATCAGATTGCTGACTGGATTATTTCATTGTAAATAAAAAATTGTAAATAATTAAATAAAAAATAATTACAACACTTCTTACCATAGTCACCATTCCAGGAAAATCCAATAAGATAGTCTTCATTTGCCAGCCTTATTTCCCTCAAAGCTGCCTTTTGGATATGATAACTGCTGAGTTTTCTGTCGATGAGATGTTTGTCTTTTATGTCTGTTGAAGTTCATGTTTTTGAATTCTATGGTTTACACTATACTTTCCAGGGTCATATACATAGATGATAAAGTTGATACACACATTGCCAAAGTTAGTTCAGTATTTAGGAGGCTCCAAAGCAATGTTTGTGACAAGAGGTATTATCCTACCTGAAAATCTACTTCTCTTTGAATTGTCTTAGGAAGATTCTGAAAAATCACCTGACAAGATAAGGTAACAGTCACTAGGGTTCTTTCTTGAACTGAATTGTTAAGCATTCTAACTTCACCTCAAAGAGTACAATTCATATAATTCAAATGCTAAATTGCACATCCTTAAAAACCCTATTTTTATGGAGAACTCATCCAAGACAAGTCTTCACATAGAGGTCAGAAGAACTGGTAAAAGGATGCTATCAAGATTTTTCTGAAGTACTTTAGAATCAGTTGTGAGATATGAAAAATACCATCACAAGGTTGTCTCATCATTGCATACTTGTAATGATGTTCTATGAGCAAAGCAAAATTGCAGTAGCTCAAAAAACCAAAACAAAACAAAACAAAAAAACACAAGATGAGAAAATTTAGACATTTATATCCTAAATGTTCAAATAAATTATCTATACCTGGTGTGGTTGAGAGTTTTGAATTTGTGCTGCTATGACCAACAAGTCGGACACATTGGACATTGATCCCAACATAATGTCATTTAGTTTCTCTCACTAGGCAATTTTATAAATATCTTGATTCTCATGGCAACACTTCAAGGCAGAACCATTTTTCAACTGAAGAAATTGAGATAAACAGTTTAAGTGACTTACTTCAGGCATATAGCTAGTATTTGTCTGAAACAAGTATAAGTAGAAAGAACAGTAATAATAAAAACCAACCTTTTGAATTATAATGACCAAGTTTTGTGCTAAAGAGGTTATAAGATAAGACATATCCATTGCAAAGTGAAAATGTATAGAACATTGCATATAAAGTCAGATTTTTAAAAATATGTTGATTGATTTTCCTAACCTTTTTCTCCTTAGTTCCTTCTCCTGCTGCAACCTAGACTTTTATCATCTTTTCATCCTCATTTTCTTTCTGCCTGTCCTTCCCTTCTCTCCCTATTATCTTGCTTCTACATAATCTTTGAAAATCTAGGATTACTTCTATGATCTGATGAAGCAATATTAGAGAAATTATTTAGTTAATAATATGAAATAGGAAAAGAATTATAATGACATATCAACAGGATTTACTGTTAGATATAATAAATAGAATAAAAATCTATTATGCTTAAAAGTACTACTTATAATTAAAATATGAATAACAACTCTATATACTCAATAGCATTACAATTCAATTTTCAAAGGGTAAGTTAACTAATTTTTAAACAAATAGATAACAAATTAATAAAATAGGGAAATTTCTATACCTATCAGATGGCAAAAAATTATTTTATTTTATTTTTCCTGAGGCTGGGGTTAAGTGACTTGCCCAGGATCACACAGCTAGGAAGTGTTAAGTGTCTGAGATCAGATCTGAACTTGGGTCCTCCTGAATTCACGGCTGGTGCTCTATCCACTGTGCCACCTAGCTGCCCCAAGGCTTTTTTCTTGATTCAACTATATTTTTCTATACATGCTTTCACTTGGTAATCTTTTTAACTCATATTTAAATTATCTCTATCAATTGATTCCTAAACATATGTAAAGTACTAGTGTATATACTGAATTCCAGTCTCTCATTATGAATTGTCTATTAGTCACATTGAGCTATGACCTATAGGCATCTAACTGCAAAATGTCCAGAAGAAAAATTATTATCTTTCCATTTTAACACTACTTTAAACCAGTTTGGGTTTTGGGGAACTTGTCAAAAATTATTTTGGAGGTACTGAGTTTCTCTACTTTGGATGCGCTAATTAAATAATGCTTTTAATTTCCTTTTTATTTTCCTAAAAATTATTAAAATATGTAACTTGTATGATGATTGGAGTAGAACTTTTATGACTGGGGTCAGAGTTATTTGTCTGAGTAAATGTTAAGTGTCTGTAATTAGGCACCTTTAAAAATGATTAAATTTATAGCATGAAAAGATGAGATTCAGTCAAATTCAGATATTTCCTAAGTACCAACCATGTCTGCATGGATGTTCAAGTCCTTTTCAGAGATGCTTATCCGTTTTTGGTGTACATTGTCTCTCAACTCTCACCTGTGGCTCCAAGAAGCTATAATATGCACAAAGGCCAGTAAAACTCTTCAGATAGGCTAAATCAGGCTTAGGGGAGCTGACAAGCCTGAAACTCCTTCAGGTAGTTAAGGTTAAAGTCTATCTCACACATGTGAAGATGTCCCCAAGTAGAACTGGTGGATGAGAACAATTTGTTTCAATGGCCATAAAGATAAGTGAAGCAGGAGCACTTAGAGCTTGATAAGACATGATACCAAGGTGTCACTGCAAACTGGGTTATTTCCAGTCATCCTGACTTTTGTCATGCCATTAGACTCAGTTTCTCTGACAAGAGTGAGGCTGATAACTATTTTCATCTGAGCTTCATATAAATGAAACTCACATAGGAGTTTACATCACCTTGTGATGTCCTTGATCCTCCTCAAAAACAAAGGACAAATGGAAATCCTCTTCCATATTCCTTTATTACTACTGAAAGCAACACATTTTTCATGTTCTCCAAAATTTAAATAGCATCATCTTCAACTTCTCACTCTGACTCACCACATATCATCAGTTGCCAATTTGTCTTTGTTATCTGAACATCATCCTCTCTCCCTCCAAACAGTCTTCTCTTCCAGCATCATCCTAAAACCTTCCCCTCTTCCCAGCTTTCCTTGTCATTGAGACACCAACCTTCCAGGCAACCTCACCCACAAGCTCATTTTTATCCACATATCTTGTCTACTCCACAAATCTAATCCCTTATCAAATCTGTCATTATTGCATTCAGGGGAAAACAATACAAATGTACAAGATGCCTCTCATACCCCACTTTTTCTCTCCATTCATAAAGCCATCATCCTAATTCAGGTTCTCATAAACCCTTACCTGCTTTATTACCATAATCTACTGATTGGAATTACTTCAAGTCCTTTGCCATTCTTAAACATCATATAAATAAGCTGCCAAAATGACTTTCCTAAAGAGTAAATCTGACTATGTTACTTTTCTTCTTCATAAAACCTAGTAATTCCCTGTAACTTCTAGGATCAAGCATAAACTCTGGCATTCAGAGGTAATTCCTTCCTATCTTTATACTCTTATTTATTATTCCCTTAAATTTACTCTGTAATTTAGGCTTACTGGTCATCTTGTCATTCCTCATATATAATACTACACTTCTATCTCCATATGCTATGCCTTTTTTTTTCCTTCTGGATTTCTCCAATATCTGGAATAATTTTCTCTCTCCTTATACCCCCAGCTCCCCCAGGTGTTTTCTAAACCCTTAGTTCAAGTGCATCTTTCTAAATAGTATTTTTTCTGATCCTCCTCCTTGCTACTGCATTACCTATCACAAACATATTCAGTTTGTATATATTCTTTTTGTACTTAGAAATGTACATATTATTTTCCCTGTAATAATGTAAGGCCCTTAAGAGCAGTATCATTTCATCTTATTCTTTGTATTTCAAGCTTAGTACAATGCCTGGAATATATAGTAGGCCCTAAGATGCTTGTTGATTTCTTACTTGCTTGTAAATGGTCCTGCCTATTCTAATTATTATTTTTCTGATTTGTGAATGCTAACCATAGCAATAAGGCAAGAAAAATTAATTAACGGAGTAGGAATTGGTAAATACATTAAGATGTCATATTGTACAGATTAAATAGTAGTCTATTTTAAAAAGTCCAAGAGTCACCAAACATTAGTTGAGATATTAAATTGATTTAACAGAATAGTAAGAAATTTAACTGAGCCTTCACTGATAATCAACAATTTAGTGTGTTACTAATAGAATTCAGGAAAATTTGATATCTTTTCTAATACTGACAAAATGCTTTATATACCTCACTGTCTAAGAAATCCACACACACACACACACACACACACACACACACACACACACACTTCTGTTTAGATATATATCATTAGACTAGAAGAACATTTAATAATGAGATATCATTTAAAATCATGAAATATATCAAATGCTTGGTTATTAATTTGCAAGCACAAATACCTATATGTAGGGAAAAGCAAGATAACTTTATAAAATGAATAAATGGAACAATTTTTAAAAGAAATTAGAAACTCGCTAAATGTCAATTGACTTATTTTATCCAATATATTGAATGATGCTGCTGCTAATATAATATTTATTTTGACTTTCTCAAACAAAATACTAAGAGAATATTTCAGCAATGAGATGAAAGAACTGAGCTCATATAGAACAAAATTTAAATATTAAAGCTTATAAGGAGATCAAGAAAGAATTGGAGTATTACATAAAAATTAATGAAAAAAGTATTATTTGTTTTCCCAATATTTATCAGGGTTGAATGCTGAATCACTGTGCTGGTTGCTATTGAATTCTGAGGTTTTCAAGATTGTCACCTCGGTCCCTTTCTCAGATCTATCCCTATCCCATACCCAGTTGCTCCTGTACAGTATGGAGTTCTTTTTAATTATCACAACCCTTTGTTCCTGTCTCTGAAGGAACATTAATCATATTATTATTTGCATTAGTTATTTGTGTCCATATCTTAACTTGAATTAATCATGAGTTCCTTGAGGAGAGAAACACTGCTACATATGCAATTTCTCATAGACCCTAAGCTCAATATAAAGCAAAATTGAAATGGGCAGAGGTATACTTTTAACTAAAACATTAAACAAAATGGGAAGCTTGAGTAAAGAGAGCTGAAAAATAAAAGAAAGGCAATAGAAAGTTGTTTTATATACCTAAGTACATACCTGGATAAGAAGGTGAAAGGATTTTTTTTATTAGCTTTTTTTTTAATTGGACTTATGATCTTAGTTGTGTAAGGCAATTTCTATTGTGAAAATTCTCAATTGTAATTCACTGATTTAGAATGTTAGAAAGTTGATTTGTGAACACAAAAGATCGTGTAGTTTGTCTATAGAGCTTTAAACTAGTCTTTAAAATCTTTAAACACTATTATGCCATCTCCTATGTCTTGCTGAATCTCTTATTTTTGAGATTAAATAATACTCTATATAATTTAAAACATAATATAATCTTAATGCCATCAATAAAAATATTAAATAAATACAGTAAAAAGCCAATGAGAAGCACTCTAGTTCAGAAAAGCAAATACTGGATTTGTAGACAAAATATCACTTTCAATCTCTGATATCTGTATCATTCTGGGCAGGTTATTGCATCATTTATTATTTTCCACTAGTCCGGGAGCTCCTTGAGAACAAGGACTGTCTTTTGCCTTTCTTTGTATCCCAAGTGCTTAACACATTGCCTGATATATATATTAGGTGCTTAGTAAACATTTATTAACTCTTAGGTGTTTAATAAATGTTTATTAACTGATTGAATGGTTGATTGTGTTGGGCTTAAATCCTTCATCTAAAAAATGAAGAAGTTGTAATAGATGATCTAGATGATCCTTAAATAGGTGATCCTAATAACTTAAACAATGATACAGATTTGTTTCTTTGTCCCTTTCCACTTTCTTTCTCCTCTCTGAACATTATTATTAAATGTTCTTGGTGTTTAGCATACAGGCATGGTCAGATTGTCTGATTCTTTTTCCAATTTTTGTTAGTTTGTAAATTATTCTCTGTATCTTTGAATTTAGAACTGCTTTTGAAAATGTCCCTTTTCTACATGGAAGGTATATGGTAATATTTAATAAATATTTATTAAATTGAATTTAAATGAAAAGAATGTGGAACAACTAGATTTTGACTATAAAATTTGAGAGATTTTTCTGTGGCTATTTATTTGGGGAGATGCTTGTTGACATTTTATTCTCATACATCTGGTCAATTTTCATTTATGTTTTTTTTTTTTAATTCAGAGTCCTTTATTTTATTTTGTCATTATTTTTAAATAGTAATAAGATGGTATAAAATTTAAGGAGATGGCATAAAAATTCTATCCAACTATTTTCAAAACCAGCACAAATATTTCTGAATAAATTAATGAATAAGTGAACAGGAATGTTTGGTGATGTCTCATTGAAATACAATTTCCCTAACAATTGAATCTTACTAAAAGACCATAAAAAATTTAATTTCAATTTCTCCCTATAAGCCATATTGGAGAAGAAGACCTTAAATAAGGAAAAATAAGGTAAAAGACATTCCCAATAGATGAGAAAATGCTTCTTTGTTATGAACAAAGAAAATTCAAATTATGCAAAAGTTGAATCTATCCAGAAGTCAAGAATCTCATGGTTTCTTGAGTATTTTTTGATACCCTTCAAGAGAAGTATGACAGAGGATGTATTAGAATGGTGGTAAAGGAAGAGTGTACGGGGGGAAAAATCCTAACTTCTCCAATGATCTCATAAATATTGGTAACATACAGCTTTCCCTTATATAGATGCTAACACTAGAATTTTGTATTGTTACTACACAGATTAAAATTGATATGAGTAGTTGGTAATATATTAATAGATACACATTAACATAAATGCACCTGAATACACATACATATATGTATATATGAAAATATATGTAGATATACAAATATGCACATTTATATGTATTGTTTGTGAATTCTGATCCTTTAGTGAAATATGCTGGCTATCTCTCTCAATTTCATTTAATAAAATTATGAAGTTTATTATTTGTGCTTTCATCTGATCCAATCCGAAATTTGCTTATTAAAATCTGCCATATATAAGATACCATCCAAATAATTGATGAAAAGTACAAAGATGTAGAGAGATACTAACATATTGTTCTTATATTCCTTCCATACTAAGATCAATTCATTAAACTTTTGATCAAGTTATTCTATATTTCCTGAATCCTTATAATGATAGTTATAATCCTTATAATGATTATTAAATCCACTTTTTGCAAACTTTTCACAAGTATAGTGTGGGAAAAATGCTTAAGTATACTTTGCTAAAATAAAATGTAGTATACAAACATGTTATTCCCATTGTTAATTTGACTAGTAATATTGTCAAAAAATTATATGAATCTGTCATGGTATATATTTAACGAAGCCACTATAGTGCCAATTGATCATTGCTTCTCTTTCTAAATAGTCCCTAAACATCCTTAGAATATTATCTGGAATCAAAGCCAAACTTACTGGAATAGAGTTTGAAGTTACATATTTCCTTTCTTACATAATTTATACATTTGCCTGTCTCCAGAATGGAAGAACTTTTCTAATTCTCTGTAACTGTTCAACTCTCATCAATAGCAATACTTCAAATGAAATCTACCTGTTCTGTAAGTTCTAATTGGTAAAATCTATTTTTTTCTATTAAAATGTAAGATACTTGAGGTCAGAGACTTTATTTACTTTCACTTTTTAGCCTCAGTTCTTAAGCACTGAATTCGGCAATTGAATAAAAGATTGTTTATAGATAGATGTAAAATGTCTCTTATAATTATGATTATAATCATCTCAATCCTTATTTTTTTTTCTTACTATTCCCAATTAGTCTTTATAGGCTCTTTTCATTGTTTTTATTCACTGTCACCTTCAGTTCATTTCTTCATCTAATTCTACTGATAATATGAGTACAGGAGCATGTCATTCATTAATATTTTATTCTTGTTTGCTTATTTTTTATATTATTATATTCTTGAATACTTAAATTGATCTCTGACTTTATCTATTAAGATATCCCTTTTAATGATACAGCTCATAATTCATTCATTCCTGCTCATCTTGTGCAATTTTTTTTCCTACTCACCCAAGACTTTACTATAAGAGATCCACCCAACATGGGAGAAAATTTTATTACATTTTCCTAAATATAAATTGGAATATTCTGAGTCTCTAGTCCTACTTCAAGTTTATCATATGATCATATAGTTTTGTTTCCCTATCCCTCAAGTACTTGCTATCTTTTTTTTTTTCTCAAGCATTTGTTATTGATTATACCTACCATTGAATCCATCTCTTCATGTCTCTTCCAGCAAATTGTCCTGCTTCTTATTTCAAACTTCCTCTAATATTTAATTTTACTTTCTGTACTTATTCCTTCCCAGCTGCTCATAAAACTGCCCAAGTAGGGATAGGCATTATTAATCCCTAATTACTGATGGGAAAAAGTAGCTCTATACTATTCTTAGGATCAAATATAAAGTCCTTTGGCATTTACCTAGTTTCTTTCAAGACTAAAGTCAGATTTTATATCTTACCTTAACATCTAGACTTACTTTCAGCTATTAACACTAACCCCTATTGTAAGGATGCGGTTCCCGCAAAACAAAAGAAGGGAATTGTAAGGGTCTTTTAAATGGGCAGCACAGCACAACAGGAGATTTGAGTGGTCCAGAAGTAATCCCTGTGGATATAGGACTGCCCTGTAGGTGGGATCTTGGCCATATTGAGATAGCTTTGTAATGGGTGATGGCTCTCTCGCTGGTTGGCTGTGTGTGTGACCTCACAGGCCCTTTATAAGCTCACTGCAGACAGCAAGTCATTCTCTTTAACCTGGCGCTTTTTAACCTGGCTCCCTAAACTGGGGTAGCTGAGCCAAGCTGATGGATAGCTGTGAGAGGTAAGAAGTTTGGTAGTGAACACGTGGGTCTTCAGACCAAGTGTTCACTAGGGAGCTGACAAGTCAGGGCATTATGTGAGTAGGTATAGAAAAGGCTTTTAAGATTACACATGGCTGTTCTTGAGCATGCTACCAGTTATTAAACTATAGATTCAAAAAATCATGGCCAGAGACCTTTGAAGGCCTCAGAGGAGGCGAGCCGGGTAGAGTTGACACTGCAAAGGTCAGTGGTCAAAGGTACTCTGTTGAGCCTTGGACATACTGGTAATAGTAACTGCCAGGAGGGCATGGTACACCTTTGATACCTTTCTTTCTTCCTCTACTTAATAGTAGTTGTTTTTATATCTTATATATACCCAATTATTTAGTTGTTGTTCTCCTCATTAGAATATGGGCTTTTTTTGTATCCCAGACTCCCTTTAAATGCCTCACATTTAGAAAACACTTCATAAATGATTATAGTCTTATTATTTATAGTAGGCATATTCTTTTTTTTTTCTACTCTGCCATATTTAATCTATTCATATACATCATCCCTCAACATGTTCTCCTGTAAGAGCCACATAATATACTTGTTTAGCTTTTAATCCTACTAATTCCAGAGTAATTTTACTATAGTTAGAGAAAAGCTATAGCCTCACAAAAACTAATTCCTATCATTGTATCCCAAATATCATTCTTTTATGTGTCTGAGAACTTTATTTTAATAGTCAAACCCTCTTGCATTTATAATCAATTTCAGTCAGAGGGAACATACTTGTTTAGTGAATTCTAAAAAACAAAACAAAACAAAACAAACAAACAAACAAAAAAAAACCAGCTTCTCTTGATACCTACAATTTATCTAGATTATGCACTATGTCCCTTACCCCTTTGCTGCCATTCCGGAAAAAAAAAAAAAAAAAAAAAAAAAAAAAAGTCTAAATTATTATGTCTTCACTATTCATTCTAAGTGTACAGACTGAGTGAGAGTTCAAATCCTGGTTCTTCTACTCTGTGACTTTTTACTTAATCATCTTTGCAACTCTGTTTTCTCATATATAAAAGAAGGAGTTAGCTCTAAGCCTCTAAGGTCCTTTTCAACTGTAAGTCTAGGATCTTAAGCTCTCCACAATCTTTTGCATATGTTTTTTCATTTACCTCACTCTAATGAACATTCTTTAAAGTCTCCAATTATCCTATAATTACTAAATCCAACAGGATTTCTTTTCTTTAACTCAGTCTCTTTGACTATCCTCTTCCTTTTTGACAATCTCTATTTTAAATATCATCTTTAAATATGTCACATTGTCCTGCTTCTCCTAGCTTTCTAAAAGTACATTTTTTTCTCCGCTTTGATTGCTACTCATCCTTTTCTTTTTCCACTAATTTTGATCATTTCTTTTTTTTTCCCTCAAATTTCACTTTCTTCCTTCTTCCACAAAGTAGTTCTCCTTGGGACATGGATGCCATGCTGATAAAGTAAAGAATTGATTGATTTCTGTTCAGATTAGAATAAAGAGAATATTAGAATACAGAGGATATGTTTTAAAGGAAAATTTATAGATTGTGATGGAAATTATAAAATATTCATGGGATATAACTAACTTTCAGCCAATAGCAACATAGCTACTATGGAATGTCATTTCATTTAATTGAATGGATTTCTAATCTTTATCATCTAATGCCTTGATAATTTCAAAATATATGTTTAGTTTTTGTTCATAATTAGTTATACTTCAGATAACTGATTCAAAAGAGGTATTCTTACCCAGATAAGAGTATCAAGCATCTTGTTATTTATTTTAACTGGTTATAGTGGAGGAGTAATTGATTGATTCACCCTGGGTATCTTTCTTTCCTTGTACTATAAGAAGATAAACAATCATTTTTTTTTTTTTTTTTTTTTTTTTTTTTAATGATCTGTGTCTATCCGTTTCAAGCTGAAAATGCAGCTGTCTTTCATCGGATGACCTCAAATACTGATTATTCTGGGAGTTTTGACCCAATGGCTACATTAAAAAGTGGCTAAGGTCAGAAATTGAGTAGATCATTGAAACCAGAACCTCAGTGGGACAACTTTCATAAGCTACTTCACATGCTACAATGATTTGTTCTTATTTGTGTTCATCTGGACTTTGGGTTCTTTATAAATGACTTGCATAAAGCTAACTAACAGGAGTATGGAAGCACATTTGTCAGATCTTTCAACTAAATTTCCTACATATTTAAATGGTAAAGGATTCTATTCTTTGATTTCTAGTATCAAGTGTCAGAAAAAATCAGGTGATATCAGGTAGTTGGGAATGCAAATTTGCAAAGAGAACAAAAATAATATATGTACTATACTTGTTATATATATTAAATAACTGAAAAATCAAGAAATTAATTAATTCATCACATAATTGAATGTGTGAAATAACACCTTGACTACCTATCCTATGAGCACATTCTAGATTTGTAGAAAATTCAAATTATATAAGTACTATTAAATAATTAGGGAAGTAGGCCATAATACAAACAATTTCTAATGTAGGTTATAGGTATAAAATAAAATGTTTTATAAGTGTTTCTTCTTGCCACAAGAAAATTCCTAGAGTTTAGCTGATACACAGCTATTATGAGAAAAGAGTTCCATGACATGTAGAATACTATGTAAACATAAATTACTATTAATTCAAAATTATGAAGTATAGTTTTATTTTTGTCAGTGACAAGAAATCATAGTTGTGAGCAACCAGATAGCCTGTCAGCTTTTAAATGAACTGAGGTTGTTACTAAGCAAGTCACCTTACTGTCTAACCATCTCAGGATGAGAACAGAAATTTGACTAAATATATCTTAGGTAGCATGGTCTTTTAGGGATAACTTTAACAAACATATATATAAGAAAAATGTAATGTAGCTTAAAGTTTATTTATAAAGTATTTACTGTTTTACAACTCAAGTACCAGAGAGTTAAATTACTTTCCTAAAGTTAGATAAACTAGAAACTGAGCTTGGACATCTGACCCTGAATTCATTATTCTCATTCCAAGCAGAAAGCACTGGAATATAATGGATACTATATTAAATATATCATTTCATTTTATTGTCCTGTCTCCAATAAATCACTTAATTAAATGAAAAATGAATAAACACATAAATGAATACTTAAGCACATAAGTGGATAAATATAGACAGATCTTAATGATAGATTTTATATAGATAAATGATATAGACAGATGATAGAGATAAATAGGTGATTGAGATAGGTCAAGATAGATGATAGAAATATAAAATAGATAGATGATGGACATAAATAAGAGAGATAAAGAGGCAGAAACAGAGAAAGAGGAAGATAAAGATATGCTAAGCACTTGAATCTTTAAATACTTGGATTAAAGGAAATGCAATGATAAGAGAAAATTGCTATTATTATTTAAATTAACTGCTATTTTACCCTCAAAATTATAGGGGAACCTAAGAATTCTGATAGAATGGGAGTGGGAGTGTCTTTCTAATAAATCTACACTGATATGCTTCCTCCTTTGAGTATTATTTAATATCAGTTTGACAACCAAATAATTAGATTTCAACTAAAGACACTTATTAAGATGGTATGATTCAAACACTTGAACCAAAACATTGTCCCTTAATACTATAATATACTTTTCACAATACATAGAGCATAGGGAAAGTAAGCTTAAATTTAATCCAGTGTAACAAATGAGGTATTCATAGTTACCCATTGTTAGTTCTTTTAAATTTTTTTTCCTGCTTAAAAATTGTTATTATAAGCTCAAACACATAAAAAAAGCATATCTATATATCTAAGTAAAATTTACAAAAACAATTCTTAGTAAATCATGAAGTGGCATTTCACGCTGGTTACTTTTTTTTGGTCTTTTTTATTAAAGCTTTTTTTTTTAATTTTCAAAACATATGCATAGATAATTTCCAACATTTATCCCCTCAAAAACTTGTGCTTGAATTTTTTTTTCTCCCTCTCTTTCCCCCCACTCTCTTCCCTAGACAGAAAACAATCCAATATATGTTAAACATGTGCAATTTTTATTAGAAGTTATTTTGCCTTAATGGAGTCCTTTACAAAGTTCTCCTTCAGGGTATAGTGAAGAGATACTTGGTGAATGCAAGCAAGCTGCAATATATAAAAAATAGAAAGCTAAAAAGAAGAATTGTAATGTTGTGAAATAATTTTACAAGAGGAAAAAAAAAAGTGATGACCATGTGGATAACATGGGTGCTTGATTTGTATTTTTTCAGATGTGAAGAATAAGTGGAGGCTCCCATTGGTGATTTTTTGGAAGTATATGCATGTATCTTCCAGAATAGACAGTTCCAAAATGGCTGTGATTTACATTTTTGTGAGGAATATCTAAATTCATGAAATAATCATAGATCCATTTGAGTACTTGAATTAATACATATGGTAATTATGATTATAATTTCCTTTTTTTGAATCAGAATGAACTGAAGAAATAAAGAAAAAAGAAAATTGTTTCACTTATCTCTTTTATGTTTTGATGGTCTTGACTCTACAAATGTTAGATTGGTAATACGGGTACAATTAACACCTGAGGTGGGGTAGAGAACGGTGGGGTACCACCAATGTAATTGTCTATCAGATCATCTTTTCCCCTTTTTACTCTTTCTGACAAATTACTATTTCTGTGAATGAGGCTAGAGGGTTATTTATTGCATTTAAAAATGTGTGAATTCAAGAATAGAATTGGTGTCTGACATTGGTCATATGCACTTTCTTAAGTACATCATTAATAAAATTAGTAGCAATTCTCCCTACTGTTTTGGAATGTTTTTCTACCATTTGTCATTTCAAGTTTATAGGAAAAAAGATACTTATAAAGGAATGCAGGTGTTTCTATGTGTTTGTATGTATTTCTATGAGAAAGAGAGACAGATAAAAAGAACAGAGAAAGAGAGAAAAAAGGAGAGGAAGAGACAGTCAGAGGTTGATGGTGATTGAGACAGAACTAGTACTGTCATTTTAGAAGTATAAGCCAGTGTATGTACTAGAGACAAAAGTCCACTCTTGTGTTTCTGATTTCTCTGACAAAAGAAATCAGAAAAACTAACAACAACAACAACAACAACAAAAACTGTGTGTCTGTAGTAATATCGTGAACAGATTTGAGTGTCATGCTGGTAAATGTTTAATAACTGGCTTTCCAAAAATCTCATGACACACTTTTAACATTTTATCTGTATGATTAAAATTTATCATTTTCTTAAGATGAGACAATGAACACCACAATATAACAAGCCCTGATTTATCTTCTTTTCTGATTTCTGAAATGTAAATTCTCACACCAAAAAAATGTATAATCAGGACTCCTAAGCCTGGACAAACTAATGCCAGGACTTTTCTGATTGGCTTTAATACAAAAAATCTAAAGCACCAAATAGTCCCAAATTATCTTCAACAGCCTGAACTTATGATTTTATTTTCAATATTATTAATCTCTTTTTGGTGTGCTTAGCCTTCTGAAAATCAAGTCTGTATTGTCCATGAGGGGATACAACAATCCTAAATAAAAGTGAAACCTCCTCAACTTGATCAGGGAACTGTCCTGATCAAACTCTTAAAGAAAAATACTCAGACACAACCAGTTCTTTCTATCAAGCTTGTCTATCTTCTACACCTTCCTTTTTTTAGTTCCTCATTATTTTATGATACTAGCTTACAATCTCTGTATTGTAAATGCTCCTAATTATAAGTGCTAATGAATGCCAGTTATACTAAAGCACTTAGTGCTAGGAATTGTGTTTCCATCTCATTATTGTTGTAATTGCTAGTATGTATGTTAATGGAATCACCATCAAACACAGCAGGCTTTGGGAGAGGAGGAACAACAAATCAAGGATTGCATAGGAGCTGACAAATTTAGAGATACATTGAAGATAAAATACTTATTTTTCTAATGGCATATATTCTTATAAAAGAAAAAGTGAATTTCATTGTAAGTGCCATGTGGTTGCTGCCTGGCCTTGTAAATTGCTCTCAGGAAATAGGAAATGCCTATCCTAAAGTGGTCTTTTCCAATCCCTATGAAAATCTATACAAAAAGAATTGACACTGTTAAAAATGAATTTAATCCTAAACATGTCTGAAAAATCAAAATTCTTGGGATGTGAAATGGAAAAGTGATATTAACTAGACCCAAGAATGATTGAGGGTAATGTTGAGAAATCAACTGGTATATACCTGTGAATGCAATGAAACATAGAAGGCTAAAATTCTGTGACAATCTACCCATAAAGAGAAAAAAAAAAAAAAAAAACATGACATGCCTGAGCTCCTTAATATTGCTACACAGTGATCAGTATGTATGAGAACAAAAATTCCCAACTTAAAATTTCAATATGAATAAAGAATGTATTCTTTCTTAAATTGAGGTTTAGATTTTATGGAATAGTTAAGCAGTTTGGCATTAAAAATATTTCACAACTATATTCTTTTAAAAATATTAAGTTTTTTTTTTTATTTTTTCAAAATATATGCAAAGATAGTTTGAAACATTTCATACTTGTAAAACCTCGTCTTCTAAAATGTTTGCCTTTCCTCCCCACCTGCACCTTCAACTAGAGAGCAAGCAATTTAACATAGGTTAAACCTGTGCAATTCTTCTACATATATTATTTCCACATTTACCATGCTGTGAAGAAAAAAAAAATCAGATCAAAAATGAAATAATGAGAAAAAATGCAAACAAACAATAACAAAATCAAAATAAAAGGGAAAAATGTTTTCCAGTTTACACAACATTTTTTGTTAAATAGTGAGTTCTTATTCCAGAAGCTGGAGTACTTGGGTTTATCCAACACTAGATTAGTATAATCATTGACTATTGTGTCTTGTGATCCTATTCTATTCCACTGACCCACTACTCTATTTCTTAGCTAGTACCAAATTGTTTTACTTTATAACATAGTTTTAGATCTGGTACTGCTAGGGCACCTTCCTTTGCTTTTTTTGTTTTGTTTTGTTTTGTTTTTTGTTTGTTTGTTTTCATTAATTTTCTTGAAATTTTTGACTTTTCATTCTTCCAAATGAATTTTGTTATTTTTTCCTAGCTCTATAACAATTTCTTGGCAGTTTGCTTGGTATGATACTGAAGAAGATCAATTTATGTAAAAGTTATTTTTATTACTTCACCTTAGCCTACCCATGAACACTTGACATTCTTTCAATAGTTTAGATCTAACTTCATTTCTGTGAAAAAAGTGTTTTGTAATTGTGTTCTTATGATTACTGGCTTTTCCTTGACAAGTGGAGTCCCAAATATTTTATATCATCTACAATTCTCTTTTAATCTCTTGCTCCTAGACTTTGTTGGTAACATATAGAAATGTCAATGATTTATGTGTGTTTTTTTATATGCTGCAACTTTGCTGAAATAGTTAATTTTTTCTAGTAGCTTTGTAGTTGATTCTCAAGGATTCTCAACTATGCTATGATATCATCTGCAAAAAATGATAATTATGTGTTCTCATTACCTACTCTTCTTCAATGTATTTTTCTTCTCATGGCTAAAGCTAACATTTTAAATACAATTTTGAATAATAATTGTGAGAGTGGGCAAACTTGTTTCATTCCTGGCCTCATAGGGAATGCTTCTAGTTTATTCTTATTACATATGATGCTTGCTGATGGTTTTAGATAGATGCTACTTATCATTTTAAGGAAAATTCCATATGCTGTATTTTGTCAAATGCTTTTTTGCATTTATTGAGCTATTCATATGATTTCTGCTAGTTTGGTTTTTGATTTATAGTAATTTATGCTGATAGGTTTTTCTGATATTGAACCTGCCCTACATTTCTGGTGTAAATTCTACTTGGTCATAGTGTATTTTCCTGGTGATAAATTTCTGTAATCTTTTGCTAATATTTTATTTAAGATTTTTGCACCAATATTAATTAGGGAAATTGGTCTATTATTTTCTTTTTACGATTTTGGCCCTTCCTGGATTAGGTATCAACACCACATCTGTGTCATTAAAAAATTTTAGGACTCCTTCTTCAAGTATCTTTCCAAGTAGTTTATAAAGTATTGAAATTAATTGTTCTTTAAATGTTTGATAGAATTCAGTTGTAAATTCATCTGTTACTGGAGATTTTTTCTTAGGGGATTCATTAACAGTTCATTCAATATTTTTGCAAGATAATGAGTTTCATATGCTTCTTGCTCTCTCTCTTCTCTCCTTCCTCCCCAAGACAGCAAATAATATGATATGTTATACATCTAGAATCATATTAAATGTATTTCCACATTAGTAATGTTGTGAAAGAAGACAGAATAATAGGGAAGAACCATGAAAAAGAAAAAAAAAGTGCAAATACTATGCTTTAATATATATTTAGATCCCATAGTTCTTTTCTCTGGATGTAGTCAACATTTTGCATCACAAGTCCTTTGGGATCACCTTGGATCACTATATTGCTGAGAAGAGTTATGTTTATCATAGTTGATCATTGCATAATATTGCTGTTACTATGTAAAATGTATTCCTGGTACTGCTCACTTAATATCAATTCATGTAAGAATTTCCAGGTTTTTTTGGAAATCTTCCTACTCATCTATTCTTAGAACAGAAGATCACCATCATATTCTACAACTTATTCAGCCATTCCCTAATTGATGGGCATTCCCTTGATTTTCCAATTCTTTGTCATCAAAAAAGAGTGGCTATAAGTGTTTTTGTATATTTGATGCATTTTCCATTTTTATGATCTCTTTGGGCTAGAGACCTAATAATAGCACTTGGCTAGATCAAAATGTATGCATAGTTTTATATACCTTTGAGCATGCTTACAAATTGCTTTTCAGAATAATTAGATCAATAAACAACACCACCAACAGTGCATTAGTGACCCATTTTTCCCACATCCACTCCCAATATTTATTACTTTTTTATATTAGCCAAGTAATGTGAGGTAGTTCTTGATATCTTATAGAAATATTATCTTTCACTTGACCAATCCTAATTTTTTTTTCTTTCAGTTATCTTTTCTACCTTCTTTTCTATTTTCCCAATTCTTTTCTTCAGGTATTTTTTTTTCCATTTTTGCCAGTTCTATTGGTTAAGGCATTGCTTTTTCAGTCATTTTTTCCTTTTCCATTTTCTTTTCCAAGATGATGATTCTATTTTTCCTATAATTTCCCTATGTAACTCTCACTTCTTTCACCAATTTTTCTTCTAATCCCCTTGCTTGATTTGTACAATCTCTTTTAGACCTCTTTCAAGAAGACATTTTGGTCTTTAGATTAATTCATATTTTTCTTTGAGGCTTCACATGTAGACATTTTGAAAGTGTTGTCCATTGCTCAGTTTATACTTTGATCTTTCCTATCATCACAATAACTTTCTGTATTCAAGGCTCTTTTCTGTTTCTTCTTCATTTTTAGTCTATGTTGTGAGTCTATGTTGTGACTTTTAAAGTTGTGCCCTAATCCTGGGCCTAGGGGACCCTATCCCAAGATTCTTTTGCTGGATCCTAAGATCCAGAGCTTCAGGTGCTTATGGCCTGCCCACTGTGCTGGTGTGGCCCTTTTGCTCCAGCTTTCCAAGGCTCACAGGTTGCCTTCTTCCCTGGATTGGAACTCTAACAGTTGGCCTGCTGAACCAGAACTGAAGAGCCTCCCTTGCTAATCTGTGTGGTAACATAGACTTGCCTGCTGGCTTTCCCAGGCATCATCTGCACTGGGCTGTGCTCCCTTTTTGCCAAGTGAGACAGATATTTTCTGAAATCCTTCTTAGTTGTCTTAAGCTGAAAAATTGTTTCACTCCATCTTTTTCCTGGGTTCTGCCACTTCAGAATTCATTTAGAGATTTGATTTAATGTTCTTTCTGAGGGAAACTGGGAAGAGCTTAGGCAACTCCCAGGCGTCTCTTCTCCATCTTGGCTTCTATCTAAGCCTTTTAAAAGTAAATTTGCCAACTGGGTTTTCCCAAGAGAATACCACAATATGCTGGTGTTTATGTGCTATTAGAAAAAGAAAACAAAAGAAATAAATGTTATTCACCACAGCACTTAAAATTAACTAGAGTATAAAACAAAGATTCCAGCATATTTTATCCAGGGAAAGGAATGGAAAAGAGAGGATGAGAAAGCAGATGGGAAAGAATTTATATTTTAGAATTTTTTGCAAAGTTGATTTGTGGGTTAAAATAAATTAAGGGATGATTATGAAAATTCTAAAGATGAAAGTTTCAGAACATGCATGTTCTGATTTAGAAATGAATAAACAAAAGCTCAAAGAGGTAAGAGCTTCCTTCTGTTTTCTTAGAATTTCATAAAGGATAACACCCACAGAATAAGCTATGATCACAGACTAGCTAAATCCACTGGGTCTCACTGTACCTGACTAAATGATATGGAATAATATAATTGAAATAATATACTCTTTTCTAAAGTTGAAAGTTTATGCAGAATATTTATCACAATATCCCTGAATGGTAAGGGGTGCAAATATAATCAATCCAGTTTTTGCAGATGAGGTAAATAAGAGAGCAAATTGATTAAGTATTTTGTACACCATCATTCATCTTAAATCAAAGCTAGTTATTTGAACCTAGGTTTACCAACCCCAATTCCAGTAATTTTTCTGCTATGCTGATATTTTTACTGAATATTTCAGAATATATTTTTCTATTGACTAAAATCCTCCTCTGCTGTCTCATCATAAAACAGCCTTATATAATCCTGAATACTTCAAGGCTATACTTACAGTGGAAAAACAAACTTTGGCATGTGATATCAAAAGAGAAAGGCTTCAACTAACCTTGATATTTGAAAGTCAACCCCACAAAATTCAGAAAGGTTCTCATTCAACAATTCAATGAACAATTTATTAAATACCTAACATATTCAAAGCAATAAGGATGAGGAAAATGAAAGTTTCCATCTTGAAGTGAGACAGGGGAGTATAAAATATAAAAGTAAGTAAATAAAAAATAATATAAACTTATTTCCAGAGGCAAATAACACTCACTGCACATTCTGTCCATAAATTATTATTCTTATTTTCACATATAGCATCCTCTTTGAATCTCAAAACTGCCATGTGTGGCAAACCACAAAAGACATTCTCATTCCTATAATACTGGCTAAATTAAAAAGCAGACAAATTAGGATATTTTCTCAAAATAATTCAATAGGCAGAATCACAACTTGAATACAATCCTAGGTATTACTTCTTTCCTTGTCATATTACTTTTTTTGACCATTTGGACCCTTCTAGTTTTCATTTACAGCAACTTTATATTGTAGAGGAGGAAAATAAATCCAAACTCATCAATGACAACTTGATAACTTAGTTTTAATATGCCCCTTAGATATACTTTCACTTAAAATCAAGGACTTTTCAAGCTTTATGTGATATCTATGAAAGGTAAAAGAAATCAAGTGGTAGAATATGAGACTAGGGATAAGTAGATGTTGCTTCAAATTTGGCTCTTGTCACTTATTACATTTTCAAAAATGAGTGACTACTATTTATATTACCTATATCATAAGGTTATTGTGATGATCAAATGAGATAATATATGCAAAGTAATTTGCAGCAAGAAAGTGAGAATATGTAATATAATATTCATTAGTAGGTATTTTAGAAAAGTGGAAAGATATATTGTATTTAACATATACTTTAGCATATTTAACATGTCTACCTGCCATCTAGGGGAGGGGGCGGAGGGAAGAAGAGGAAAAATTGGAACAAAAGGTTTTTCAATTGTCAATGCTGAAAAATTACCCATGCATATATTTTGTAAATAAAAAGCAATAAAAATAATAAAATAAAGAAATAATCAATCAATCACTAAATAAAAAAGAAAAAAATGGAAAGAGCCTTAACCTTTGAGGAATAAGATCAAGGTTCAAGTCCTCACTATTATATTTTCTATCAGTTGATCTTAGGTAATCACACCTTCTTTGTCTTGACTTTCTCAACTGCAAAATGGGAAGAAAAGTATTTATGCTATCACTCATAGGACTGTGGCAGAGAAAATATTTTTAAAGTGCTACATGAATATGAGCTATTACAAACTAATTACTATTCTTCAAATCTTTTATTAAAATTTAAATATTTAATCCAAACTTTTCCATCCTGTATTTAGACTGTCTTGTAAATAAAATATCATTATTCATTTCTATGAGGCTCCCATGTTTTCTACCAACACTTGAATAAATACATGGAAGGTAGATTCTTGTGCTAATTTGTAGCCACTCTAACCTTTTATGAATCTTTTCTAAAAATATAATTAGTTAAAACTCCAAGCTAGAGAAAAAAGTGTTAATATTAATTGTGGCAGATGGAACTTAAAGGAAGCAAAATAAAGACTAATTTGAATTTCTTTTAATAAGTCTAGTTAAAAATAGAGAGGTGCCAGCTGCAAAATTTTCCCAGCCAACATTTATTCACCCTGAGTGAGAAAATACTGTTAGTTCATGGATAACTGCCTTGCTTACAAAGCTAGAAACTGGAGGAATACCTAAACTTTCTATTCAAAGTAGTTCATGCCATCAATTTAATACTCTTCTCAACATCATTATGCTTTGTATAACTATCAAAGTTTTGCTACAAAATTCAAATTTGATGCTAAAAGCCCAAGTTGAAATCCCTTCATAATGTCCCTGCCTAGATAATTATAGACATGATGTAACAATATTTAAAAACTCACCTGGATTCTCTGTCACCCTGGAGAATATGTTTTAAACTTGGTTATCCTTCTGTGAATCTTGGTTGGTTCAAGGCCATTGAAGCTTTTCATTCTCAAACATGATTGATAAAACATGCACCAGTGATAATTCACCAGAAAGGAAATCCATGCTGAAATATCTCTGGCCATCTGCTCTGTTACCATGCTTCCATCTCCCACATCTTTCTTGGAAAACTGCAGTTAAATTAAGACTACCATTAATATTATAATGAACATGACAATTTTCTTTCCTATGTTTCACTAACCTTGCCTCCATTTTCCCTGAGCAAAGCTCCCTTTTTTGATTGAATACTTACTAAAAGAATGTAAATTCTTTGAAGGTTAAAAAGATTATGCTACTTTCATATCTGGCTATTTTTGTATTTATATTTTCTAGCATAGTGGGAGCCATACATTAGCTGCTTAAATGACTTTAATAAATATTAATTTACCCATTCACTTATTTCTTATTATAAAAGTGATCTCACCTTTTAACATCTACTAGAAGATGTGTAAAATTTTTATATTTTTTTTAATGTGGGAACACTATTTCTAAGTACAATAAGATACACCATCAACTTTTCATATGTTTCATAGCTGCAAGAAAACTTAGCGATTAGTCCAACCCTTTCTTTATAACAAAGAAATTGAAGCTCAGATATATAATATAAGTGACTCAAGTGAGCATAAGGAGAAATTTTAAGAAATTTAAGAAATTTCAAGTTTGCAAAGTATTATTTGTCCATTTTATCATTTTATCTTCACAATACCTTTGTATAGTGACATATTATTATTCCAATTTCATAGATGAGAAGACTGAGTCTCAGCAAGATTAAATAACATACTATCCTAGACCATTTCACTTATAAGGCTTTGAAACAGGATTCCAAACCATCTTTCTGACTCCAAGTACAGAACTCACCAAAATACAAAAACAGTGCTTCTGTGCAATAAGAATAGAGAGTAATATTTAAACCCAGATTTTATAACACTATATTTAGTATGCTTCCCATCACATATTTTTTTCTTATTAATGATATTTCCTAAATAAAGTATTACAGTTGGCCTTTTGTATAGTTAGAATTTTCATAAAGTTCCATTATCTATTAATTTCCTTGTGTTGAATCAAAATTGTTCTTCAAAATATATGTTCAATTCTACAGAGCAGAGCAATTCCATTAATTATTAACTATGCAAAACATATGTTGCCCAAAGATTTAGAGAATCTTGTCTTTTATCAACCATGCAGTTTCCCTATTGCATTTCTTTTATTTATTCTTTCAGAGAAGCTTGTGTAATTCTTATTCAAGTTCCAGGGAATCTGACTAAGATTTGATCCCTGATGAGAAGTCATGTTCTCTGAGCTCAGTGATGTGAGGAATGAGAAAGACACAAAAAATGATGCTGGTGTGTTGCTAAAAATGGATCCAAGAATCCAATTTTGTAGAACTTTGCCTCAAAGTCACAGTAAGGAACATGGAGTAGTGTGGAGTGACAGATAGAGTGCTAGAATTGGAATTGGGAAAATTTGAATTCAAATACTATCTTTGAAACTTAGTATCTCTGCAAAAATCCTAAAAACCAAGGTTATCTACTAATACGTAAATGGGAGAAAGTGGAAAAAGCACAGAATTTGAATTCAGAAGAGATAACTTCAAGTCCCAACCCTGCCATTTATTCATCTTGGATCAATCATTTACCAATCATTCAGCCATTCTAGACCTCAGTTTTCTCATCTGTAAAAGTATTGGGTTAGTTGACTGTTGATGTCCTTTTTAGCACTAAATCTATGAGATATAGAATTAATCTGTGTCATTATTATGTATTAGGTCTAGGATAACATTTGTAAAGCTCTTTTTACATAGTAAGTATTTTTAAGAAATGCTTATTCCATTCTTAAGTTATGAACAATGGCAAAGTAATGTTCATATTCTACAATCGTTCCTCCAGCAATTATGATACTTGTAATTCCATTAATACAACAAAATTGGGCAGAAAGATATGATGATAAACTTAGAGAATACTCAAAAATTGTCTAAAACTCTACTTCAAGCAATTAACAGTTTTAGCAAAGCTGCAGGATATAAAATAAACCCACACAAATCTTCAGCATTTCTATTTATTACTGACAAAGCCCATCAGCAAGATATAAATAGAAATTCCATTTTAAATTACTGTAGACAAAATAAAATACTTTGCAGTCTGTCTGCCAAGACAAATCCAAGTACTAGATGAACACAATTACAAAGCACTTCTCACGCAAATAAGGTCAGATATAAACAATTGGAAAAACATAATTTGCTCATGGGTAGGCCAAACTAATATAATAAAAATAACAATTCTTCCTAAATGGGTCTATTTGTTCAGTGCCATAATAATCAAACTGCCAAAAATTACATTATGAAACTAGAAAAATAATAACAAAATTCATCTGGGAGAACAAAAGATCAAGAATATCAAGAGAATTAATGGAAAAAAATACAAAGGATGATGGATTAGCAGTATTAGCCTAAAACTATAATATAAAGCAGCACTCATCAAAACCATTTGATACTAGCTAAGAAATATAATGGTGCAGATATACACAACACAATAATCAAGACCCATATAGTATTTGATAAAAATACTCCAGCTTCTGGAATAAAAACTCAATATGTAACAAAAATTGCTGGGAAAACTTAAAAATAATGTCAGAATTCAGCATAGACCTACATTTCACACCCCATACCAAAATAGGGTCAAAATATGTACATGATTTGTGTATAAAGGATGATACCATAAACAAATTAGGAGATAAAGGTATAATTTACTGATCAAATCTTTGGAGAAGGGAGGAATTTATGACCAAAGAAGAACTAGCAAACATTATAAAAGGCAAAATGGAGAACTTTGAATACATTAAATTAAAAAGTTTTTGTATAAACAGAAACAACAGAAACAAGATTAAAAGGGAAGTACAAAGCTGGAAAAAAAAATATTTTCAGCCAGAATTTCTGATAAAGATCTGATTACTAAAATATATTAACAACCATGTCAAATTTATAATAATTCAAGTTATTCCCCAATTGATAAATGCTCAAAGAATATGAACAATTTTCAGATGATGAAATTAGTGTCTACTATAGTTATATGAAAAAATGCTCTATCATTATTGATTAGAGAAATGCAAATTAAAACACCTCTCAGATACTACCTTATACCTCTCATATTGGCTCATGACAGGAAAAAATAATGATAAATATTGGAGGGGATGTGGGAAAACTGGGACACTAATGCATTATTGGCAAACTTGTAAAATGACCCAACAATTCTGAAGAGCAATCTGGAACTATCACTAAATGCTATCAAACTATGCATAACTTCTGAACCAGCAGTGTCATTACTGGGTCTGAATCCCAAGGAATTCAATAAGGAGGGGAAAAGGACCCACATGTACAAAAATATTTATAGCATCTCTTTTTGTAGTAGCAAAGAATTGGAAAATGAGTAGCTGCCCATCAATTGGGGAATGTCAGTTATGAAAATAATGGAATATTATTGTTCTATAAAAATGATTTTAGAAAGGCTTGGAAAGATTTACATGAACTGATCCTGAATGAAACATGCAGAACCAGGAATACCTTGTACAACAATAACAGCAATAATGTTCAAACATCAACTATGAAAAACTTGTTTTTTCTCAGTGGTTCCATGACCATAGCAATCTCAATAGACTGGACAGAAAATGTTATCTACACCCTGAAAAAGAACTAAGTAGACTGAATTTAAATCAACACATGCTATGTTCACTTCTTTTTTTTCCTGCTTTTTTAATGTTTTTCATGTTTTTTTTTTTTTTTCCTTTTGCTCTGATTTTTCTCTCCCAACATGATTTATAAAGTAATGTGTTTTAAATAAATTGACTAGGAAAAAAAAAAAGACCTGGGAGAAGTAACAAGGGTATTTTCATTGTTACTAAAATACAAAATAGCAAGATTATAGCCTTGCCTAAGAGCATGTTTTGGTAGGGAATAAATAGTATAAAGAAAAATGTGAATGCCCTAAATATATGATTGAGGAAAGACATGACAGAAGGAAGAAAAAGACAGAGAAAGGGAAATTGGGAATTCTGGAAACAAATTTCTTCCTGTTTTGCTAATGACTCTATCTAAGAAGAATTAATTGGTATACAGAGACAACTGTTATTATTATAGATAGATAGATAGATATAAATAAAAGGAAAGATAGAGATTTTGTATCTGTGTATATTTTAGGTATATATAAATGCTTAACATTTAAATCTTATATAATTATGCATAATATAAATATTATATTTGTCTCATATACATCTATAAATAAACATAAGTAAATTTATATATTTAATAGATATTTATATCAATACATCACAAAAATATAAAAACCAATATGAATCAAGGGATAGGAACTAGATTTGCTATTTATTTCATTTATATATGGAACTCCTAAATTAGGACTTATTCTCTACTAATACAGATTTGTACCTTCTTTATAACTTAGGGATTTCAAAACTTGCTTAGAACACTTTTCAGGTTCAGTAACTCAGGTCTTCTTGGCACTGAAGTAAAATCTTTTTTTTATTTGGCTTGTGTTGTACAAGTCAAAAACAAGGAAGAAAGAAAACTAGCAAATATTGTTTGTGTAATTGATACTTTAACAAATACTGTGCTCATGACAATCCTAAGCACTCTATTTTCCCCAACAGATACATCATTTAATTTAGTCTGTTGAAACAAGGTCATCTCAGCATGATATCCTCAGATAATATTTTTTCCCATTCATCTATTGTACTTTCATGAAGTCTTTTGCAAAGCTAACTTTTTTTTTCCTCTTTTTTTTTTTTTTTTTTTTTTTTTTTTTTTTTTTTTTGTAAATACACTGAGACTCTAAATCATGAAACTTTTAAACTTGATTTGTTTTCCTGCTGAGGGCTTTGCGGCCAAAATATCATTTCTAACTTAATCCCCACTTGCACGATTCTACTGACAATCAAGACAATAGAATTACACAATTTTTCTAAGAGGAAAGTCTCAATGGTTCAAAAAGTAATGTATTTGGCGAACCACTCTGCTGTGTTTGTGCTTAAGTTTACTGTATCTTAAGTTTTGCTCTAATTCATTAAGCATGAAGGGTGACTTAGAATCTCCTCCAAACTCCTATATTAGTCCAGGAAAAATGTCTACTCAATGAAATATTTCTGCACAAAGTAAATTCAGTCTTGACAGTGACTTCTGAACAGAATAATCTTTTTTTTTTCCTTTTTCAAATCAAAGTGAGCTCAGAGAATGTCCTAATAATGTCCTCCAAAACTACTAAGACACAAATGTTTAAATAAAAGCTATAGGTTATGTCTGACCCCTGACAGGACTAACACTGGATCATTTAACAAAAAAAGTTAGAACTTTATTAATCCTTGGTTTGCTTGGAAGGGAACAATGTTTAAAAGTATTTTTCTTATATTTAACTCATATTATTTACCAACTCTGTCTATTTAAGAACTCATATTTCTGGAAGAATTCTAAGCAGTTTTGGGTGATCACAGCTTTTCTCTAGAATGACAAATTTAGACTGCATAGAAAGTGTTCAGTTCTTAAATTCTAGAAACAACTGGGATTTATATCTATTTAGTAAGCATCAGTGAAAGAAAGAGCAAAAATGGCAGAATACAGGCAGCAAACTTTATGAACTCTCTCCATATTTCCCTCCCAAAAATTTTTAAAATGACTCCTCAAATAAAATTTTGGATAAATAGAGTCAACAAAAGGTCAGAATGAGACTTCCCCCCAAGTCTCTGAACAAAGTCTGATAAAATGAAATCATGTTTTGCCTTGGATTAGAACAGACATCATTCTGTCCTTTTGGAGATTATATCCCAGTACTGCTTTGCTCACTTTTTCTTAGGTATGAGGGGCTAGTCCATTGCCTCTACAAGAATCTCATCCACAATAGTATATCTAATGATCACGTGAACTAAATTCATTCATTCATATCCATTTAATTTCACTGACTCTTAAGATGTCAATATTTAATATTTCCATATACTGTAAGACCACATTCAGTTTACCTTGGTTCATAGATCTTACATTTTTAGTTCCTATCTGATATTGATCTTTACACTATCAGACTTTTCCTTTGCCATATTTTAGAGGTCTATGATATGGCCTTCATCTAATATCTATGGCTTAGAGAAGCCAAAATAGGAATACTCCTATTTTTTGCTAATAAAGCTAAGTGACACTGATTTAGTCTGTAGTATCCGAGGTACAAAATGCTAGTTACTTCTAAATGGAATGGCATACCTACAAAGTTCCCTTTTTCCATCTTCTTTTTGAAAATGCTGCTGTAGTATAGCTAAGCCACTGAGAATTATCAATTCATGAATTTAATCCAGAAGATTATATATTTTCATGTTTAATACCATTGCTATTTACAGAAATAATATTTACAGTACTTGATTATTGGCATTACCAATCTCTATACTATATTTCAATATGTTGTATTTAATATTACATGGGAAGTAGGAGAAAAAAACTTATTACAAAAACAAATTTAGGTTAAAATTTCTGAACCAGAGTAAAGTAGTGACAATTAAAACATTATATGAAGGCAAATTTCTAATTCTCTTTTCAATAGAATATATCACAGAAACTATTTGTATTTTAATAGAAAGGCACAATTCAAATATTAATAAAAAACTGACTGTATTAGGGTTGCTGGGATTAATAAAACATTTAGATTGGGTATGATGCTTGCCTTTGTGAAATTTGAAGCATTACTACAGAGATATAATGCATACACATCACCCAAACTAATACATGACAAGTATATTAGATCCTCCAAAAGAAAAAGGTTGTTCATTAAATTGACTGGAGGAAGGGAGAGTTAATCTTGAAAGAAATGGTTATTTGAAGGACTGTTATCTGTTCTTGGAATAGGCATAAAATCAATAGGGAAAGGATAAGGGAAGACTTTCAAGACAAAAAAAAAAAAAAAAAAAAATATATATATATATATATATATATATATATATATATATATATATATATATATATATATATATATATATATATATATAACAAAGTCATAAAATAGGAAAGTAGAGACTGTATTTGAAAAAAAGAGTAAGAAGTTTTCACATTGAAATGATATCATAATGTAAGTTCATATGGGTATAGTAGTAGTGGATTTTCTAGTATCAGAAAGTTTCACCTTAAATATTTAGGAACCACTAAAGATTTTTCAACAGAGGAATAAAACTAGATTTTCCAAGAAAAAAAAATTATCTTATAGTGAAATAAACTGTTGATTTAAAAGAAGAGTGGATTCAGGAAAAATTTACTATAATATTCCACCAAGTATGTGGAAATGGGGGCTTTTCTTAATATGCAGGCAATGTGCAGAATGATAAATATGAAAATATGTTTAGAAAAATTGCACATGCTTAACCTATATGAATGCTTGCTGTCTTGGCAAGCAGGAAAAAGGAGGAGGAAGGAAAACAATTGAAACATAGGGTTTTGCAAAGGTGAATGTTTAGAACTATTTTTACATGAAATGGAAAAAGAAAATGTTCTTAAGAAAATTAAAAAACAAAAAACAAAAAACAAAGATCTGAACAGTTTCCCTTGAAAACCACATAGAACCAAGCTCTCCAGGTCCGGATAACTGGGAAAAACTTCAAGAAAGGTCAGTTTCATTGGAGTGCAAAGGGTGTTCAGCTCAGCTCAGACAGACTCTGGGAAAGCTGGTGAGAAGGTCTTAATCACAGAAAATCAGCACCTAAAACCTTCATTTGTGGCTCAGTCTAGGAGCAAAACAGTGGGGCAGCTTACAGGTCAAAAGGCAAACTCTGGGGAACCAATCTATTTCCCGAACAGAGCAGGCAAAGCTACTGATATAAATTAGTTTCCTTCTTGGAAGAGCTCATGAAAGATTGTAGAAGGCAAATGAGAAATAAAATGATAGGTATGCATGAGGGAATCAACAACCTGGAAAGGAAGGAAAAAAAAAAATTGTCTGAAAAAAAAAAAAACAACAAACAAACAAAAAAAAAAAAAAAAAAAAAAAAGGAGCCTGGATAGCATTCTTCAAAAGGTCATTCACAAAACCTGCTTCAATCTTCTACCAATAGAGGGGGGATAATATTGAAACAATCCATTGATCACGTTTAGAAAGAGATTCAACAAAGAAAATCCCAAGAAGCATTTTTATGAAACTCCAGAACCATAGTCTCAAGGAAAAAATACTGCAAATTGTCGGAAAAAAATAATTCAAATATCAAGAAGCAACAGTCAGGATTATCCAGGATCTGGAAGCTTCTACAATAAAGGATCAGAGATCCGTGAATACTATATTCCAGAAAGCAAAGGACATAGAATTACAATCAAGAATTAACTACCCAGTGAAACTCAGCATCCTCTTTTAGGAGAGGAAATGGCATTTCAATAAAGTAAGATAATTCAATGATTTCTATTGAAAAAAATAACAAAACATAAAATTTAATCTACAATCACAAGATCCTAGAAGAGTATAGAAAGGTAATTAGGGCAAAATATATGTTACTTAAAGATTAAAGTTTATATCCCTAGATGAGGAAACAATATCTGTGATTTTTGAGAACTGTATCTGTCACTGGAGCAGAGAGAGGGGCCATCAAATGGACTGAGGGTGTGGTTGTGAGTGGGCTCTGAGGTGATGACATAAAAAAGACATTAATTGGGAGGCAGCTAGGTGGCACAGTGGGTGGAGCACCAGAGCTGGAGGAAGACCCGAGTTCAAATCTGGCCTCAAACACTTAACACTTCCAAACTGTGTGACCCTGGGCAAATCACTTAACCCCAATTGCCTCAAGAAAAAAAAAAAAAAAAAGACATTATTCCGTGGAAAATATCTGTACTGGAAAAAGGAAAAAGGTGGTATAATGAAACAATTAGGTCACAGGAGGAGAGCAAAAGGCCTATTGCAATCAAGAGTAAAAAGGATGGGGGTAAGCATTTTCTGAAGCTTGATCTCATCAGTTTTGACTCTAACAGGGCATAATTTAATGATTGAGTTGGGTATAGAAGTTTATCTAACCCTAAAAAGAAGTAGAACTAGAAAGGGAAAAGAAAAGGGTGAGACAGGACAGAAGGGAGGGTAGAAACACCAATGGAAAAGATAAGTGGTGATAGAAGATAAAGTAGTGAATGGGATAGGAAGAACACACACACACACACACACGCACACATACACACACACGGCTAAGGACAGGATGGAAAGAGAACAAAATTATAGACAAGAAAGACAATAGGATGGAGAGAAATACAGAGATGGTAATTATAGCTATGAATTTGAATGGTATGAACACTCCCATAAAAAGGAAGTGAATAGTAGAGTAGGATTAAGAAAAAAATAGAATCCTTCAATATGTTGTTTACAAGAAACACATTTGCCACAGAGCGCCTCATACAGAGTAAAGGCAAAAGGCTGGAACAGAATTTATTATGCTTCAGCTGAAGTAAAAACAAAATCAGAAATAGCAATTTTGATCTCAGATAAAATAGATGTAAAAGTAGATCTTATTAGAAGAGATAAGGAAGGAAGGTGCATCTTGATAAAGGGCACCATAAAAATGAAATAGTAAGGATATTAAATGTGAACGCATCAAGTGGTAAAGCATTCAAAATGCTACAGAAGATATTAAGCCAATTACAGGACGAAATAAACAGCAAAAGTATATTAATGGGGGACCTCTAACTTCCCCTCTCAGAATCAGACAAAACTAATCACAAAATAAGCAAAAAAGAAAGTGGGAAAGTTAATAGAATACGAGAAAACTTAGATATGGTAGACTTCCACAGAAAATTGAATAGGGACAGAAAGGAATATATGGTTTTCTTGGCAGTACTTGGCACCTTTGCAAAAATTCACCACATAATAGGGCATAAAAATCTCACAATCAAATGCAGAAAGGCAAAAATAGTAAATGCTTCCTTTTCAGAACACAATGAAAATAAAAATTATATTCAATAAAGAGTAGGTAAACATAGATTAAAAACCAAATGGAACTCGGGTCCTCCTGAATTCAAGGCTGGTGCTCTATCCACTGCGCCACCTAGCTGTTCCCTAATCAAACTTTCTATAGCCTTACTGGAGCCTATTCAAATCCAATAGCTCTGTATTCTGTCAAATCATATATAGGAGGGTGGGAAGAATGCGAGGGTGGGCAGAAGGGACAGAACTCTAATTCCATCAAAGAGTTCTGCTCCATTTGAGATCTCTTGATGATTTATAATAAACCTTTACTTCTACTTTTACTTATAATTTAGTAAATTCTTTTACTTCACCCATGCCTTGTCTCATCAAAAGCCTGCACATCCCCAACATAATGTTGCAGGATATAAAATAGCCCCATAGAAATCATCAGCATTGCTATGTATTACTGACAAAGCCAAGAAACAATAGAAAGAGAAATTCCATTCAAAATTACTGTAGACAAAAATAAAATATGCAGGGCTCTACCTGCCAAGACAAACCCAGGAAGTATATGAACATAATGGCAAAACACTTCTCCAATAAATTCTAATTTTCAAAGAATTATTTTCTTTAAGATTTTTTTTTATATATATATTCTTATTTTCCTTGAATGGTTTTTATTTTTAATTTCTATTAGTTTTTTTTTTTTTTTTTTTTTTTCTCAATGTCATTTGATTTTTAAAATCTTTTTTGAGTTTTTTCTATAACTTCTGTCTGGGCAAGGGACCATTGAATATTACTTTTTGGGGGTAGAAAAAGCTTTTTTAATTTAAGTATCCTCATCTGAAGATGAGCTCTGGTTTTCCCTATTCCCAAATTAAGTTTCTATTTTTAGATTTTTTTCTTTGCTGGTTCTTTTTTTTTTTTTTTTTTTTTTTTTTTAGTTAGAAGTATTAATGTAAGCACCTCCAACCACAGGGGGTAAGGGATGTTGGCTCTAGCTTCATTTCAGTTTTCTCCTATGACCTGAAATTCCAATCAGAAAGCTCCATTTTCCTGCATGTGTTTACAGCCAGCAGCATCACACTGTCTCTGCACTCCCAGTGTACTGTCTATTTTCCTCCCAGGGCCATGTCTCTGAGGCACAGCTGGGCCTGGAGTTCCCAATCAGTGGAGGTTCCCTCTGTATTGGACTCTACAGGAAGTCTGAGAGTTGACAATGTCTGTGGTTCCTGCCTAGGTTCCAGTTAAACCCAGCTCACCCCAGGGAACCCCAATTTCTGGTGATTTAGCACTTCCCAATGGCTAATCCCTGGACTGTGGTTTCTCTTCAGATCTTGGATTGAGTCAGGAGGATCCTGTTCTGTCTCAACTCTATTTGGTTTTTCACCAGTCTATGTTCACCTTGAGGCGCGGATTTGTTTTGTTAACTTGAAATTTATTTACCTCCACCACCATCTTCCCAGAATCCTCCCCAGTCCTCACATTCTAATGAAAAAGGCAACATGAATACAATTATCCAAAACAATATTCACAGAGTAGATAGAAGGAACCCCTAAAATAAAGAACTTTGGTAACTTGAGAAACCAATAAGAGTTTTAATGCTATATATATGAGATTCTGTACTTGTAATTATTTAAATTTAATGAAACAAATTCTATCTCTCTCTTTCACAAATTATTTTGATTGTTTACCTTTTATTAATACAATTCTCTTCATTTTGAACTCTAATGATGAGGGCAACTCACCTACACAGATTAGAAGTTATTTGAATTTAATTATCTGTGTTTAATTAAAATATTGAGCAAGACCCATTTTTCTCTATCCTAATTTCATAGACTTCTCTTCACATATTTTACTTAGATAAATGCAGATCAAAAGTCCTTTAAAATTATTAATATTTACCAATTTAAAATGCATTTATGTTATAGACTATGTTAATTCATTTGTTAAAACAGATTGCTGTACTAGATAAAGGTATTGATGAGCTTCTTACCTCTAGTATGGATTAGAAGCCTCTAACTATGAACTATTTAAAAGAAATTAAAATTCATAGTAATGTGGTTTATTTATATTGCCATGAAAACTGTTGCATATGAAAACAGCCTTATTCTTTCTAAGTGCAACTGTTTTTATTTATTCCTTCTCATTTGAATGTACATCTTGCAAAGACTTAGTTTTGCATGGCTGACTATATGGATTCTCTTTATGAGGGCAAATAAGCAAAGAAGAATTATTGCATGGAATTCCAAAATCTCAGAGTTGGAAGAAAACTCAGAAAGCATCTATTCTTATGCACATCAGACCCAGAATCCTCTGCAACAACTAATAAGAGGTTGCCAACTTCACTTAAAGGTCTCCAATGAAATACAACATCTGGGGGTACCTTGTTTTGTTCTGCCCCCACCATCCTTGTTCTGGAGACCATATATTACTTTTTTTTTTTTTTTTTTGCAGGCAATAGGGGTTAAGTATTTTTCCCAGACTCACACAGCTAGGAAGTATTAATTGTCTGAGGCCATTTTTAAACTCAGGTCCTCCTGAATACAGGGCCAGGTTCATTTTAAGCTAACACATCGAAGCCTTAACTTATATGAGGTTCATAGTTCATTAAAATCCCATCTTTTGAAAAGAACTACTAGGAAACCATGCATCCCCCCCCCCAATCTTGCACTTATAAAATGGTATTTTTGAACTCAGTAGAGGATTTTTAAAACTCTAACTAAGTTCAAAATCTCTATGATGAAATTAATTGACCTTCCAATTTGCCATAATGTGAAATTTTCCTGATTATAAAAATCCACATACCCTTAATTCCCCCAAATTCTTACTGTACATTTAAGAGTACATTATATATCAAACTACTTATCTGGAAAAAAAAAGATTCTTCTCCAATAAAAAACAGTATCCTCTCATGATCAACTGCATCTTTTATGACAAAGGTAAACATTCAATTACACACTTCTACCATGTGCATGTTGGTAATATTATTTTATATTTCTTTTATTAAAGAATATTGCACATATTTCTAAGAAAACAATGTTAAAATTTAGCTAACTCATAAAGAAATCTTTTGCTTGGAAGGAATTATATGTTTCCTAAGGTTGTAAAGTAGTGCAAACAGTGAAGTTAGAAATCCAGAGTTCTAATCTCATATCTTTTCTCAACCTGTTACTGTGTAAGTGATCCATGCAAATCAAGTAACTGCTCTTGGAGTCAAATTCAGCATCTAGAAAATTAGGCTGAAAGTGAAGATTTGTAATATTGCTTTCAACTACAATAAAAGTCTTTGAGACCAAGATTCTAATTTAATCTCATAACCAATGCAAGAATTTCTTCTACCAGGCACCTGCAAATATGGTCATGTTTGTTTGAAATAGTCTTTGTTAGAAAACTTGCAATGACAACTAGAGTGCTGCCAAATGGGTTTAGCTCTTTCTATTATTTAACATTTTGAGTTTTTGACAAATTCTTACTCACTAATTGTAATCACACAGAACAACTCTATTCCCTATCATCTAAAGAGACCTTCAAGTATTTGAAAAGTTCTATTTTGGTGTCATTTTCTACTAGATATCTTATAAGGAGTCTAAAAAACATTTCCACCAAAAAATAGATGGACAGATGGGTGGATACATGGATGGATGGATGAGTTGCTAGATAGCTCCATGGACAAACAAACAGACAGATGAATGGATAGAGAGATCAATTATTAAATGATTATTCTGTAACATTGCTAATTTATTGGCATATAATATAAGTAAACATTTTCATTTTCAAGGAACTTATATTCTAATGGGAAAGACAATAGAGAAAAAATCTAATAGATCAGGGATTGGGAAAAGTGGAAATTAGGATGGGAAGAAATCTAAAAAATGAATCAAGACAGGATAGATATAAGCATGAGTAAAGTCCTTCATGAAAACAGGACTTCAGTTTAAGGATTGACCAATGAGAAGAACAGAGTCAAGGCAAGTTCTTCCAGGAAGCAGTGAGGAGGTAGATATCTTAAGAGAGAAGGTGAGTATTCTCTCACCATCTTGTCACACACCTTGATGAATAAGTCCACCTAACCCTCAAAACACACACACACACACACACATACACACACACACACACACACACACACACCACACACACATACCCACACCCCACCCCCCCCCCCACACACACACTCTGATCTCTTCCAACTCTGGAATCAGAATCATATAATCAATACTGTCATCATTTCTGGAAAATGTACATATGGCTACACCTTTATGACCGCATTTGAATAATTTTCCATTATTCTTTTCACCCTCCTATTGATTATTTTAAATAAATATATAAATAAGCAAATTATTATGATTCTGTGATTGTTTTCAATGAGGGTTTCCCATAGAGATCTTCAAGTGATCATATCATCTATGAAGTAGATAAACTTGAGACAGTTGCATGAGTCACTAAAAAGTTATATGACTTGCCAAGAGCTATGTCTACCTAACAAAACCCAAAGACAGAATTTGAAAACAAGTATCCCTAATTCTAAAACTAAGACTCTATATGCTCTACTACATTCTAATATACTTCTTTAAATATGCTGACTCAAAAGGAACATGATGTTGTAAATGTTACCTAATTGTCATAAATACAAGGAAATTCATGTTTCTAGATCTGTTTCTCAAATAAAGTGATGAAATCATCAGTTCTTCAGAAAACAGTGATCTAATTGTATGTAACTCCTATTGAACGCATAGTTATCTTAAATGGAACTGATCTTTTTTTTTTTTTTTTTTTTAATCTGAAAGGCTAAGAAACCAGGTCCCCACTATCCTGAACTAGCACAATGAATCATTTTAGATTAACAATAATGTGAACTTTGGGCCATAGTCAATGCTTTTTTGTTTTTATTTCTGTTACAATAATTATCTTATATTACCATTCTTATATCTTATTATTTGCATGAGACCTTTTCCTTGCCATGCAATACAATTGGAAAAAAATAATAATAAAACTTTGCTAATTAAGGATTAAATGATGTTTACTTTTTGTCTTAGAAATCCTATTATAAGTTCAATATTTAGGAAATTAAAATGAAGTACACACAGTAATTACCATAAGGCAAAGTACTGAACTGAAATCACTGTACAGTTCATAATCCTTCCCTTTTGAAAATGAGAATATATATTTTGTTGCACTCAGCAGTGTGTGCTCCCAGTTGTTCATTCAAAACAGAACCTCTCCATTATAGTAACTAGGCAGCCATCTCCTTTATTCTTACCACCAATAATGGCTACATGGACACAGATGGCATTCACAGTTGGTTCCCTAACATAGTTCATTCTTAAAGAAATATATAAGCAAAATTATAATGCAATAAAAGTTATGAGAAAGTCAAACTTCTCAAATGTTTGTAATGCCAGAAATGTCCATTTTTTAAAAATTTCATGAAAACAATGAAGAATCTATGGTTTGTGCTCTCATCTAGTGATGACAACTCTTTGTCAAACAGTCCATTAGTATGAATAATAGCCACACCATTCATTCAAGGGAAATTAAATTCATTCAAAGCAAAGCATCATACTCTGGTTAGAGGTGCTAGACCTTTTTGATAGATACAAGAGGAGAAGGGCAGAGAATGAAGAGCAGGAGAGGGCAGAAAAGAGAAAGACTCAAGGATGACACTATAAAAGGGCTTTCTCACATATATCTCACCTTGACACCTCATGATGCAAAATTTAAAAATCACTTTCTCTTGAATCAATTAAATTAATTCATTTCCTACTTCCATAAATCTGAAGTGGGGGAGGGTAAGTAAGGTGATTTAATAGTCAAAGATTGTCCTTTAAATTTAAAAGGGTGGAAAGATGAAAGTTTGAAAAAATAGAGTAAAAAAGAACAGATTTAACTATCCTAGGGCAAGCAATTCAAGTTTCATAAGGGAAGTGATTGTATCTTTGCATCTCTTCCAGTAACTTTCATAATTTTTATGTCACAGGACCATATCTTAAACCCAAATCACTCTGTCTCTCATTGATTAACCAAAAATAAGTCCCAGGTCAGGCCCCACTTGGTCATTGGGCCTAGCATGGTCAGAATGAATGTAAAGAGCAATTGTTTCAGTTTTGGCTAGAATCCCTGATGGTCTTACTCTCCCACATTGAGATAGATAGACCTACAGAAAGATAGAAATTATATATACACATATGTGATTTTATATATATATATATGTTATATATACACACACATATACATACATATACAGAAAGAGAGAGACAGAGAGACAGAGAGAGACAGAGACAGAGAAAGAGAGAAAGAGAGAGAGAGAGAGAGTGAGAGAGAGAGAGAGAGAGAGAGCGTGAGAGAGAGAGAGAGAGAGAGAGAGAGAGAGAGAGAGAGAGAGAGAGAACAGAGAAAGAAGAGATAGAGAGACAGAGGGGGAGAAGGAGAGGAGAGGGAGAGATACTAGTAAAAAAGGCCATTATATGTTTCATTTCTTACCTAACCTTAACTACCAATTTCACCTTAATTGAGTCAAATTGAGATCTGTTCAACAGTCCAAGACTTGCCACTAAGTCGAGGATCATCGACATTTTGCCACTGGACCCAGATGACTATGGAGGAGAAAGTGAAGCTGGTGACTTTGCACAGCACCCCCTCACTTAAATCTAATTCCTTTAAAGTTATGGCATCATCTTTCTGATTCCAGGATCCTCTTTGAGAATAACGGACAAAAAATAGTGATTAATAGAATAGTTTGTACATAGGATTTGCTTGACAAACAATTTTTGAATGAATGAATTTCAGAATCTGTCAATCTGTCATTGTATCCCATAGTTTTGTTATAAATTTTCTCTTCTATCCTTTTTTTTTTTTTTGCTTTATGTGTTTTTCCTAATCTCATTTCCTTATATTCAACTATCATCTCAAGTCTCCCACATCTATCTATTAGTCTTATTTTATTTTCTGACCTCTACTCGACTTAGTCTCTTCCTGTTAGACATTTCCAATTTTCCATAGGCATCCCAAACTAAACGTTCAAAATAGAATTATCTTTTCCTTAAATCACCCTTCCTTCCTCCTAACATCTCTTTTTTATGTCAAAGAGAATACCATTATTCTAGTCACTGAGACTCATAACTAGGAGTCATATAATAAAACATCATGATAGCTATAATTTATAGAGCGCGATAAGGTTTGCAAAATGTTTTCCAAATATCTATGCTTGCCTTCACCTGCATTTGTTAATCAGTTACTAAGTCTTGTCAATTCTTCCTCTACCACATTTCTCATATCCTTCCATTTTTTATATTCACCAAATTACCATAGAAGTTCAGACTGCAACTCTCTCAACTGCATGATTGCAACAGTCTCCTAGTTGGTCTCCCTGTATGAAGGTTTTTCCCCTGTCCAATCTTTTTTGCACTAGGGTGCCAATGTGGTATTCAAAACCAATTTCTCAAACTGTGTGTTGAGACCCCATATGATGTTTCAAACTTGAATATGGGGATTACAAAATTATGACTTATCATCAGTAATGTTTTATTTGTATACTATTTTATATACCTATATACTCAATGTCATGCAAAAATTTCTCAGATGAAAAGGCGTCAGGATTACTAGTGGAAAAAGTTTAAGAAATTTCTAAAGTAGAAGTTCTACACAAGAATCTTTAGTGGCTCCAGAAGACCTCTAGGATAAATTAATACATTTCCTGCTTGTAATTTAAGAATTTAAGAAATTAAATTTTCACAATCTAGTTCCAAACTATATTTCCAAATTCCGTAAATCTTATCCTTTTTCATGTGTTCTATGGTCTAATCAAATTGGCCTAGGGAAGGTTCCTCATCCATAATTTACAGCTTCCTGCCTCCACAACTTTTGTACAGGATATCTGTATCCCATATCTGTAAAACTGTCTTTATTTGAACTTCTTGGAACTCCTGACTCACTCCAAAAAGGCATTCTTTATTTACCTTGTGGTTAGTATTTTCATCTACTCTAAAATGACTTAATACTGAATTATTACTATTTCACATTATCAGTCCAAGAATGATAGAAGAGAATCCACTTTTCATTTTTATACACAGCTTATAGCACAGGGTCAACCATAGAGTGGGTGATTAATAAATGTTTGTTCCATACATGGGGTCAACTTTAATAAGACTACCCACTCAAATAGTACAGTAAGCTTATTTTCTGTCTTAAATTACTGATGGTGTGTTCTTTGAGGATATTCAGGCTTTCCTTCCTAGATTAGGAAAGCAGATCATTCCTTATTCTTGCACACATCAAAAATAGAATGATAACTTTTTAGCCAAAGTTCTAGCTCTGAAGCCAAATTGTACACATTGGGAATAGCAAGAAATCCTATTAACAAGAGGAAGGACAAGAAAAATATAGACTTTGGTTTGTGTTTTACTCCCAAGTCCTAGGAAGAGTACAGATTCCATTGTCAAAATAGATGATAATTTACATGATTTAACTCTTCACGTAATGTACAGAATATGACCTCATGTAGTCCAGTGGAAAGATTACTCCTTCTGGATTCAAAGGAAATTATTTCAAATCCTGCCTCTAATGTTGATTATTATGAGCCAATAATACAATCTTCCTCCTCAATTTCTTCATTAGTAGAATCAGATGACTTTTGAGATCCTTTTCAGTTATAGACCTTTGGAGTTTAAAGAAGAAATTTCAAAATAAATAGATTGGTCCAATCTAGTCCAAAGGCTGGCAAGTCAAGGGTAATAGAAGCAGTCTCCCTACAAGCAGTGGAGGTTACTCTACTACAATTATACATAACATATCTTTTTATGGCACCCCCAAATTTTACATTAGCATGAGCTTCTCTAACTCTTATGAATAATTTCTAAATCAAGGAATGAGCACAAACTTCAACACACCACACCCTCAACTCCTTTTCACATGCCAAAATAAATACTGACAACAGCTTGGGAGTTATTTTCCCTTCAACATAGACCAACAGATAGAAGGGCATATGAAACTTCCTTTCACTTCTTCCTTTTACAGCAAATTACATTTACTTTATTTGCAAACAGACTATTTTTTCTGATCCCACAAACTGCTTACATCAGCTTCTCATTCCAAGCTGCCTAAACTTTAAATCCAATTGCTACTGATAGCTGATGCTAGGAAGAAAAATCAGGTTCCTCTTCCTGACTCAAGTTTGCACCACACTTAATTACAATTTAATGGCCCCCAAACCTTCTCTTCTCCTACAGAGTTCACCCAAATAGCTGATTGTTATAGCCATGCTATTAAACCCCAAAGAAACAGAGCTTTTTCAGAGGATAAAGAATGTGAAAATATTCTAGATAAAGGTAATAGCTGAAGGTGGAAAGGACTCTGGATACCATTTCATCATAGAATCATAGTCTGGATCCAGACCACTGAGGCTAATATATTTATATTACAGATGAGGAAACTGAGAAATAAACAAGGTAAATGAATTGCTAGCAAATATCTGAAAAAGTATTAGAGCTCAGTTCTTCCTGATTCTAAGTCTAACACATTATTTGCCATTTCTATGGCTCCATCTTCTTCATTCTAGAGACGAGGAAACTGAGTCCCAGAGTGGTTAATCATTGTAAGTGACTTTCTCAAGGTCAAAGAAAAGCTATTGTCAGAGGAAAGATTTGAATTCAGTTTCTTTAACTGGAAGGCTGAGGTTTGTTCCTGAGGACTGATGTTAGAAGAATATTGTATTCCAGTTGAAGAGAAACGAGTGTCAGCTTCATGGAAGAAGTGCTAACTGGAATGAGCATGAAAAAAGAAGAAATTTAATACTCAAAATGCCAAAAAAATATATTCTAAGTCTAGAGTATTCTTAGCTCAAAAAGAATAAAACAAGTAAAATTAGTTGGGTCAATCAGAGATGCAAATGGGTTGAAACATGACCGGAAAAGTAGGATGTATAGTCAAGTCTGTATTGTTTCCTTTTGTAAAATACAGAAAGCTGGCATCAGGACCACAAAAACCTATAAACCATACTGGCTATGTAGTCCTAGGCAAGCCATTTAATATTAATATCCTAAGAAAGAGAACAAGTATTTCTTGATCACCTACTATATGCCATACTCTGTTTCATTTAATCTTAATTCCTTAGGGAAGGGAACAAGTATTTATTTATCACCTACTATGTGCCATACATCATGCCATTTAATCTCAATTCCCTAGGAAAAAGAAAAAAAGTATTCATCTATTACCTACTATGTTGCATTGCCAAATACTTTACAAATATTATCTCATCTAATTTTCACAACCACCCTTTAATGTAGATGCAAGTATTATCCTCAAATTTATAGTTGAGGAAACTGAGGCAATCAGAGATTAAGGGACCTACTCAGAATCACACAGAGAGCTCTAATGACTGTGTCACCTGTTAGGATTACTAAGTGAGAACTGAGGTTGTCTGGACAGTGACAAGGTGAGAATTCAGGTTTTCTGGACAATTACAAGGTGAGAACTCAGGTTGACTTGATAGAGGGGGCAAGCTCATTGGCTGGGGTGGTTCTTCCCAGAAGCCCTTGCATTATCCCACGCCCATTCTCTGGGAGAATAAAAGAGAGGACTCTCAGAGAAAGAAGAAGACTCTCTGCATTACATCAGGCCTGACGGGGCTCTCTGCAGGAAGGGAAGTCACTTCTAAGGACAAGAGTTAACAGCAACTGCCTGGAGACAACGGTTCGTTACAGGAAGAAGAATCTGTTTTAAAGATTTGAGTAGACACAGCAGATCTCTTCCCAGAGAGCGATCCGGCAGCTTCTAGAGACGACAGCTCGCTACAATTGGCGTCCACACGTGGGGCAAGGACTTTTGCTTATCCTGACAAGAGGAGCTAGACCAGACCTTCGCAATTTGGCGCCCGAACAGGGACAGACACAGTCCTGATTCCAGTGGAAAAGCTTCTGATCTAGATCTCAGTCTCTCTGACCCAGAATCGTGAGTAACGAGGAAACTTTGTTAAAGATTAAGTGAGCGTGCTAATAGATAAATAAGGAACTTAACTTGTTAAGGGCTAAACCAGGAATCTCTTATAGCTGAAATGGGGCAGATGTTAGCTATATTCAATCCCTGGACCTCAGCCGACTCATCCCCAGCCCCAGAAGCAACCTCAGCTCCACCCCCATTCAGGAGTGGTACTATAGAGAGTATAATCAACATAATTGAGGAGCAGAGTTTACTTGTAACCTGGGTACAGATTGCTAAACTCTTGGCTGCATTAAGACGCACATCCCCTTGGTTCTTAGAGGAAGAAAAGATAGATGTAGATAAATGGAAGCTAGTGGGATATGAAATGAAAGAATTTCAAGCAAAAAATGGGCCTCGTTCAATTTCTGCAGAAGTATTTTATATCTACAACATAGTTCAATTAGCCTTAAACTATCAAGCAAGTTGTAGGAAAAGGAAAAGTTCTAAAAATGAACAGAGGAGGAAGTGTGAGGAAAAAAGGAAAGATCAAGATCTTGCCCTAGAGCAAGAGGATTTAAATGAGGAATTATGGTATGATTCTCTTGAAGAAGCTTCAACCCTGCCTAGAGAACAGATTATTGACAGGCCCACATCAACCCCACCTTCAGAGATGGAGGAAGAAAGAGGGGAAGAGGCAGAAACACAAACAGAATTGCCTGTGAAGAAGCCTAAGCCTATGACAAGATTAGAAAAAGCATTGGTTAAAGCTAAGAGAGAAGGACAGGATATAAGTGATTTTATACATGTATATCCTGTGATTGAAAATACTGACTCTGTAGGTAAAAAAAGGAGAAGATATGCACCTTTAGATTTGAATAAAATTAAGGATTTGAAAAAAGGGGGGGCTACATCAGCTTATGTCAAAATGTTACTAGATGGTTTGTCTTATGAAGTCCTAACCCCGAATGATTGGAAATCCATAGCAAGGACATGTCTGGAACCTGGAGAAAATTTATTATGGCTTGCGGAATTTCATGAATTATGTAAAATTCAAGTCAGATGCAATTTGGAAATAGGAGTTAACACACAATTCACTTTTGAGCACTTAGCTGGTGAAGGTCAATATGGAGAGAATTCGGAACAGATTAATTATACCATGACAATATATGAACAAATTGCTAAGGCTGCAATAAAAGCTTGGGGTGTCCTTCCTGGACAGAAAGATCGTGGAGAGGCTTTCACTAAAATACAGCAAGGTCCCAATGAACCTTTTGCAGATTTTGTGGGACGTTTGCAAACTGCTGTCAAAAGAACTATTGGAGAAAATTCAGCTACAGAAATAATGACCAGACATCTGGCTAAGGAAAATGCCAATGAGATTTGCAAAAGAATTATATGGGGATTAGACAAAGATGCTCCTTTAGAGGAGATCATAAGACGCTGTGCTACAGTGGGAACAAATGCTTTTTACACCCGGACAATGATGAATGTGGAAAGACAGGGTCCCTCCTGGCAAGGGCCTTCTAGAGAAACTCGGCGATGTTTTCAATGTGGAAAAATTGGGCATCTAAGAGCTCAGTGTAGGTATGGAGATACAGTGAGAAGACAGGGTGAAAGAAGACCTAAAACCCCATGTCCAAAATGCAACAGAGGACTCCATTGGGCATCAGAGTGTAGAATAATTCAGGAAAATGGGATGAGGGGCCCAGATCCAGGGCCCCAGGCAAAAAAGACTTGGGGCATGATGGCAGCTGATGTTACACCCAAAGAACCTTTAGAAGGCCAGGACTCTGATTTAATCAATCAGCAGAGAAGCAATCACATGGCAGAAAGGGATTACCCAATCAGTCAACCAAAAGGCAATCAGATTGCAAAAATGGATTACCCTTGGGGAGAATACAGGCCTTTTAAACCAATAGGGCTGTGTCCAGTGCAAACAATTCCAATGTAATTGTCAGATGATGAGAAGAGATTTAGAAAGTGGTAAATAGAAGGAAATTAGATAGGTTAACTGCCTGGGAGAGAGGATTTGCTTGTATTTCTTCAGCAGGAAAAGGAATCAGATGGGTGCCAACGAGTCATATTCACCTTGTCCATCAGAGAGAGACAGAAAAAGAGAAAGACCTCAAAATAAAGGAGAAGATCTAAGAAACATCTGACACTGAAAGAGCATGGATAATAAGAAGACTGTTAAAGAACTTAAAAACCAGCAGGAATCATTGGACTTCCTCACACAAGATGAGAATAATGGACCATTTATAAATTTTCAATTTATGATTATGATTATGTTATATACTTCTAGCATGTGTTATGTTACTATGTTACTATGTGCTTATGTAATTTATGTAATTATCTGTAATACTTCCCATATTGATGGATTTATGTTTCAAGGTCATTTATGTAATTATCTGTAATACTTCCCATATTGATGGATTTATGTTTCAAGGTCATGACTGTCTTATGTTCTAAATCAAAAGAAAGGGGGAGATGTTAGGATTACTAAGTGAGAACTGAGGTTGTCTGGACAGTGACAAGGTGAGAATTCAGGTTTTCTGGACAATTACAAGGTGAGAACTCAGGTTGACTTGATAGAGGGGGCAAGCTCATTGGCTGGGGTGGTTCTTCCCAGAAGCCCTTGCATTATCCCACGCCCATTCTCTGGGAGAATAAAAGAGAGGACTCTCAGAGAAAGAAGAAGACTCTCTGCATTACATCAGGCCTGACGGGGCTCTCTGCAGGAAGGGAAGTCACTTCTAAGGACAAGAGTTAACAGCAACTGCCTGGAGACAACGGTTCGTTACAGGAACAAGAATCTGTCTTAAAGATTTCAGTAGACACAGCAGATCTCTTCCCAGAGAGCGATCCGGCAGCTTCTAGAGACGACAGCTCGCTACAGTCACCCATTTGACTTTCTAAGGCTATCAATAGCAAGAAAATTTTGGCCTGAATGGGGTGCGGGAATTCCCTCATCTTATGCCAAAAAAATCATATCTTGTAAACCACCTGCAATGGTTCTTTACTCCCATGGATCAAAGAAAACATTGAATCAGATCTGGAACCTCATTATTCTTACTCCTAGTTCTAGTTTAGTGTTCCCTAAAAAATATCCTTGGGTATTTTTTTTTTATCAAAACTTTTTTATTTTTCAAAACATATGCATGGAAAAATCTTCAACATTAGCCCTTGCAAATCCCTGTGTTCCAGTTTTCCCTCCCTTCTCTCACACTCTCACCTAAACAGCAAGTAGTCCAATATATGTTAAACATGGTAGAAATATATATCAAATTATATATATATATATATATATATATATATATATATATATATATATATAATTATGGTGCTGCACAAGAAAAAAAGAGAAGCAAAATAAAATGTAAGCAAACAACAAGAAGAATGAAAATGCTATATTGTGGTCCTCACTTATTTCCCATGGTTCTCTTTCTGTGTGTAGATGACTTTCTTCATCACTGAACAAGTGGAACTGGTTTGAATCATCTCATTGTTGAAGAGAGGCACATCCATCAGAATTGATCATCATATAGTCTTCTTGTTATTGTGTATAATGATCTCCTGGTTCTGCTCACTTCACTCACCATCAGTTCATATAAGTATCTCCAAGTCTCTCTGAAATCATCCTGCTGATCATTTCTTACAAAACAATAATATTCCATAACATTCATACACCATAACTTATTCAGCCATTCTCCAATTCTCAGTTTCCAGTTTCTTGCTACTATACAAAGGGCTGCCACAAACATTTTTGTACATGTAGGTCCTTTTCTCTCCCTTAAGATCTTTTTGGAATATAAGCCTAGTAGTAACACTGCTGGATCAAAAGGTATGCACAGTTTGATAACTTTTTGAACATAATTCCAAATTGCTCTCTAGAATGGTTGGATCCATTCACAACTCCACTAACACTGCATCAGTGTCCCAGTTTTCCCACATCCCCTCCAACATTCATCATTATCTTTTCCTGTCATCTTAGCCAATCTGACAGGTGTGTAGTGGTATCGCAGTTGTTTTAATTTGCATTTCTCTGATTAATAGTGATTTAGAGCACCTTTTCATATGACTAGAAATGATTTTAATTTCTTTATCTGAAAATTGTTCATATGCTTTGACCATTTATCAATTGGAGAATAACTTGAATTCTTATAAATTTGAGTCAATTCTCTATATATTTTAGCATTTGAATGTAAAAAATGTTTTCCCAATTTATGTTGCATACGTTTTGAAAATACAAAAAATTCAATAAAAATATTTTGCTCTAAAACAAAAAAGGTGTATGCAGTTTGAGATCTATAGTCAATCAATGTCTGATAGCTAAGATCTTTATAGAAGTTAAAGGGCTAAGATAATAGCCAATAGAAAGGAGGCATTGTTTAGTTTCAACAAACCTTAATAAATAGCTGATGTAAATAAATACCTTAAGGCTTTCAAAACACTTTGCCTACTGTACATTATCTCATTTGATCCTGATTTATCAGCACTATGAACTGGTGCTATGAGCATTAACCTTTTGTTTACAAATGAAGAAAAGGATGCTTACAGAGATTAAATAAATTTACCTTTAGTCACACACTTACAGTAGTGTAAATGCTTCTGCATCAAGTTACCTTTTTTTTTTTTAATATTCCTGAGATATTATATGATTCCTATGTAGAAAGCACAAATCCTATAGAGCTGATTCAGAATATTTGGGAACAAGTGGTCAGAGAGAAACCTGGTACCACATAGCCAAGGTAAGAAAAGGAACAGCAGATATATTGGCCCTAGGATTGGAATATTGACACTTTATAAATTCAGACAGAAACTGGTTCATGTTCATTATAATAGCTGAGGAAGATAATGCCAAATTGGTTTTGAATAGAGCCTTAAGTGAATTAATTATCCTGTCTTATATATGAATTTTCATTTTCAAATAAGGATGATGTCTCATTTGCTTTCATGTACATATTTTGATGATAAATTAAGATTAGAACAAAAATAAGATGAAACAAAATTAGTCCATTGTAGTTTGCCATTTTTCCTAATATATTATTTACACCTTTGCCTCATTGAGTTCAATTAATCAAGAATTTATTTAGTGCCTTATATATCTCAGGCACTATAATATGCACTGAAAATAAAAAAAAAATGAAAAGGGGGGAAAATGTACTTACCTCCAAGGAGCTTTCATTCTATTGTCAAATTTTGTCTGGCATGGTTATTAACTCAGTCTTCTTTCATACTTTGGGCTTAATCTCAGAAGCCCAAGTAGCATTTTATAAAGATTAAATGAGTTGTCTTAATTTGCATTTCTCTGATTAATAGTGATTGTTTCCTGTCCTTTATCTCCTCAATCTCTCATTTATTAATTCTTTGATATTTGTCTCTAGATAATAGTAATTTTGATATTAATTTTTCTTGTTTATATCCTCACTTACTATTTAAATCACCTTCCCTCTCCTTCCTGTGATTTGTGTTCTGAATCTTGGACTCCACTCTGACTTTGACTTACCATAATCGGATTCATTGCCTAGAAGATGGTTTTAGGTGTTAGATCAACTTTTGTACTGATGTTCCATGTATACAATCTTCTCTACAACTTCTAATCACTGTTCCACATTCTTTCTCTGAGGGCCAAGCAGAATATGACAACTCTCCAAACACATTTGAAAAAAGCAATTATATATACTCTAAGCATTTTTATAAGCCAAATATTCCTAATTTCTTCAGCCAATTTGGTGTGGCAAACTTTCTAGGCACATTACTGCACTGTATCACTTCAATTTGCCAATGCTTTTAGTATAATTTGTCTAAAAATTTAAGTCAGTTTTGCTTCATTTGGGTAAGGCAGTATTACATAAAGGAAAGATTACTTGATGTAGCATTGTTTTCCCCCTTATTCAAAGACTGGTTCATTTTCATACTATTTTTTTGACTTTGCAAAAATCATTTAAATCTCTAAGTCTTGTTTTTATCATCTATAAAATAAAGCATTTGGGCAAACTTGTCCCTAAGGTCCCTTCCAGCTCAGAATTATATGCTTCTTTTATGCTGATGATTCATACAAAGTTTGACTCACTAAAACCGCTGGTTCTTTCTAACTTAAAAATCTTACTTTGTAAGATTCTTTGTAAGTTCTTTCTCCCTCACCCTGAACTTTTCAAATATACTTAAAGAATATTTCATGTATCATTTTTTATTCTTTTTTCTTTTTTTTTTTTTTTAATCTTCTGCTTTAGTAGAAATCGTTCAAGCTCAACTTAAGTCAATAGCATATATTAAGCACATGTTAGGGCCCAACCATATCCATATAAACACATATTTCAAATACACAAAGAAAAGTTAAAACTGCCTTCAAAGAACTCAAAATCTAGGAAAGAGATTTCAAAGAGTCAGCTGAAAAGAGACTCAAAAGGAAATTATGTATTTCTTGACCAGACATAAAAGAGAGGGAAAGTTGATCAATTGGGGAACAGATAAAGCAAGATGGAGAATGCAGAGGAAGAGATTTATTCCATAGCAATCTTGTCCAGTAGAAGTGAACAAGCTATGAAGAAATCTCAGAGTCCTCTTCCAAGGCCCAAATGAATATGCAGTAATTTATCATTAAAATATAAAAATAAATTTGTCTGCAAGAAAACTGTGAGCAGAGATAAGGAAGCATTAAGAGTTGGGCTTTGATCCTAAACTTTCCATCCCATCCTATTAATATTGGCCCATAAGAGATTGAGTTGAACAGTACTTAGGAACCATATTTGTCGTCCTCTTCTTTATCCATTTTCAGGAGAAATATTCATAGAAACATTGGATAGTTTTGACTAAAATTCATTCATTCAAAAATATCCATATACCTATACTTAAATAATACTTGAGAACGAGTTGGATCAAAAAGGTATAGATCTTTAGCCATGTGAAAGATGGTTGAGAGAAGATGCTTTTTACACCACCCTCTGCTCACTTGTTTAGTCATAAATTTTTTTGCTTATATCTATGTCTAGTAAGTAACCTGATTTACATTCTTCAAATTTTCTTGTAATATTTTCTTAATATCTAGGTCATATATCCATTTTGACTATTTTTTGGTAAATGGTGAAAAATATTAATACCCAATTTTTGCCATACCGTTTTCAAATTTTCCCAAAATTTTTTATTAAACAATGATTTCTTATTCTCCAAAGCACATTTTTATACTTGTCAAACACAAGATTAATATATTTATTTGCTGACATAAATTACAAATTTATTCTATTTCATTGACCTACCTGTTTCTTTTACAGTACCTGTGCCACTCTTTTATATGTCTCCTTAATTATTTGATCCAGCTCCATCTTGGGAGAAGACTTGGGGTAATAGATAATGAATGAGATTTACTATTAAAAATACTGGATTTTAATCCCACTTCATATACTTTTTAACTATGTGATTAATATCATGTAGCAACCTTTTGGAATCTCAGTTTCCTCATGTATAAAATGGTAAAATCATAACATTTCATAAAGAGTTTTGTTGGAAGGAATGAAGAAAGATAAAATTAAGGATTTAATACTCTGCAAACCTCAAAGCGTTATGTAATTCAAAGAATATTTCGAATATTTTTAAAAAATCTGTTGGTCAAGATTTCTTAGCAGAAAGCTGGGTAATGTTTTTACAGCCAATATTTCTAATAAAGATCTCATTTGAATTATTTAGAGAACTGAGTCAAATTTATAAGAAGGCAAATCATTCCTCAATTGACAAATGGTCAGATGATATTAATAGGTAGTTTTCAGATAAAGAAATGGAAGCTATCTATATTTATATGAAAAAAAAAAACTAAATCAAAATTGATTGGAGAAATGCAAATTAAAACAATCCTGAGGTGTCACCTCACACCTATCAGACTGGCTAATATGACATAAAAGGAAAATGAGAAATGTTTAAGATGTGGAAAACCTGGAACACTAATACATTGTTGGTAGGGTTGTATACTGATCTAACCACTTTAAATAGCAATCTGGAATTATGAGCAAAGGGTCATAAAACTGTGCATATCCTTTGATCTAGCAGTACACTAAATAAATCATAAAAAAGTAAAAATTGAATTTTTTTCCATTTTTCACATGGAAAATATTTGTTAGCTCTTTTTTATTGTGGCAAAGAATCGAAAATTGAGGAGATGCCCATCATTGGGAAGTAGCTGAACAAGTTGTGATATATTAATGTAATACTATTATGCTATAAGAAATAATAAACATATAGAATTCAGAAAATCCAGAAAGATTTGTATGAACTGATGCTGAGTAAAGTGAGAAGAACCAGGAGAACACTATACACATCACACAACATTGTGTGATGATCAATTATACTTAACAGTTCTTCTTAGAAATACGGTGATCCAAAAGAATTCCAGCAGACTTGTGATGAAAAATGCTGTCTGTGACCAAAGAAGTAATTATGAAAATTTAATGCATATTGGAAACATATTCTTTTCACTGTTTCCCCCCCTGCACTCAGAATTTTCCCTTCTGTTATGATTCTTCTTTCACAACATGACTCTTGTGGAAATATGTTTGATATGATTGTACATGTATAATTTTTGTCATTGTTTGCTATCTTGGAAAGGAGGGAAGGAGGAGAGAGAAAAAGTTGGAACTCAAAATCTTATAAAATTAATGTTAAAAACTATCCTTACGTGTAATTGGAAGAAAATAAAATTCTATTAAGTGGAAAAATATGTATTCTTTATAAAATTATAATATTCTCTAGATTAGTCCCCTCTTTCTTTCTAATCGGACAGAATTGCTAGTTTTGAGGTTTTCAGAATTTGGTTCTTGGGGACTTCCCATCCTTGTAGAATATTTTCTGAATGTTATTGTGGGAAACTTGTAGGAAGGAAAGTTTATCCTGAGCTCTTTTTCCCCATTACAAGGAGCAAAAATTTCATAATAACCATAATAGCATGATGGCCCAGTCTGAGTCAGGTCTAAAGGAGCTACTAATTAATGTCATGGGTTAGGTAAATTGGAGGCCATAGATTGTAGACTTAGAAATTTCTTAGTCCACAGGGAGCAAATAAAGTCTATAGTCAGTTATCTAGGATGGGTTTAGTTAATGGGGGAAAATAGTTAAGAAGCATGAAACAAATAAAGTTATAACCAGTAAGTCTGGTTGATGTCAGCTAAACAGAAGAGATAAATAGGATTTATATAAGGTGGGGGGGGGGCACTAAGTGTTGCTCTCTGCTAGGGGAAAATTCAAAAGAAAAAAGAATTCTAGACTATGTGAAATAGATGATAATACCTGTGCCTGGGGAAAGATTTAATTGAACAATAATCATCACAAATCCCAAATCTCCAATGTAGACACGGATGGAAAAGGAAACCTCAACTGAAACAAATAATACAAAGTTATAATAAAAATAATAAATAACAATAATCATTTATACCATACTTTAAAGTCTGCAAAACATTTTTCATGTTAGCTTTTCTTTTTACCCTCACATGAATTCTGTGAAGTAAATACTATTTTTATTCCCAAGTTACAGATAAGGAAACTGAGGCTGAGAAATTAAGTAGTTGATCCAAAGTCACACAGCTAGGAAGAATCCAAAACTGGATTTGAAGATAGGTTTTCTTGATTTTCAACCTACCACTCAATCCACTGTACCCTAACTGCCTAATAATGTTCCTATCCTTTCCTTTTTTGCTCCCACAAAATCTTCCATTCCAGTTAGTATTTATAATCCTCTTTATCACATGAATACTGCTAGGAGCTCAGAAATTGTCCATTCCAGTTTCAGTCATGATTTCCATTCATCATCACTTTCTGAACCTGGTTCCTTTGCCCAGGGAAGAAACAAGATCCCCACCCACTAACCCTCTCCCTTCATCCCTCCAGCCTCCACTGGGCCCCAGTATTCAGTCACTCCACATCTCTCTCTCACCAGCAGGTCTTCTCTTTCTGACTCACTCAAAGCCCACAAATTGATCCATGCAGTGACTCAGATACTGAAGAGCCTTCTCTCAAACTCCAGTGTCAAGAAATTAGATTTTACCTAATAGTCCCAAAGTCAGCTAAGAGAAGCTGAGAGCTACAAGGCCTTTCTCCTCTTCCATGAAGCTTTTTCTGGCTTACTAAATTTCAACATTAGTTTTGAAATGTATAATTTTTCTTCCTCCTCTTAAATTCTCTGGCTAATTACAGCCGCATAGGAAGCACAGGTGCACTTCTTGGAATTAGGGCTGTACCACCTTCCTCCTGGCCCCTGCAGGGTCAGCTGTGCTAGTTTACTGCTGTTAACACCAATTCAGAATTGCATAGAGTTTGAAAATGCTAAGATAGCACCATACTAGACTGAGAAAAAACCAAGGTAAGCAGAATTTGGGAGTCATACTGATCAGATCATGCCTCTTTAGAAAATGAAAATATTGGTTAAAACAATGAATCCAAGCAGACAAGTCGAGATTTTTCTTATAGAGAATTCTTAACAGAACCATTCATTTCAATCAACAAGCATTTATTAAACATTCATTATATGTTAGAAGTGTACTAAGTGACAGGGTTAAAAGTAAGGCAAAAATAAAATCCCTCAAAAGATCTTACATTTTTCTCGGGAAAAACTAAGGATGTTTCTGAGAGCCTCATGCCCTGTAATAGAGGCATCTTCTCTACTCCTCAATTCTAGGAATACATTGATTTTATGAGTAAAGATTTTGTCTTGGTAGAGAGAAGCTGTCTTCATTCCTGTATAATTGTTTTTTCTATATCTTGAAACTTGTTCCTCCCCATGTTGGAGTTTGGTGGATAGTGTGGGGAGGCAGGGAATCCCCGAAATGGAAGAATAAAAGGACCATTCATCATGGGTCTAATAACTGACATTTTCCCTGACTTGTTTCACTTCTCTCTGTTCTATAAAAGCTTTTTCTTTCTTGCCTTTAGTAGCAATATGTTCTAGTTGATGTTGAATATTTTTCACACATTTGCAAAATAGCTCATTTCATTCTTCAGGAAGAATTTCTTTGATAAAGCAGCAAAAGTTCATGTTCAAGAAAAGAGGGAAAAACATAAAAGAAGTAAATAACATAAAGAAGTGACACTATGTCCTTATTCATCTCCAAGTAACACAAGTAGTTAATCTTACATTCAAAGCAGGACTAAGCTAGGGTTGTTAATTTGTAAAAGCCTTCCCAGCTTATTCCAAGAGCTCTTTTGATAGCTACACAAACTGAAAGAGAACTTGGAATGAGAGTTTTATTTGCCCCTTTTTGAAATATCCTAAATAGAATGAATATTGTACATTTCTAAGATGTCCATAATTGATAAAGGGCAGAAAGGTTATGGAAATAGATATAAGCATTTTAAGTTCTTCCAAAAAATTCTAGACATTCATTAATATTATGTTTTGATGTTGTGAAGAACCTGTATTTTATTGGTATACTCTAAATACTAATGATGATTAGACCCTTCAACAATGACAACAGGACACTAAGGTACTTTCTAGCTACTTGGAATAGGGGAAGTCTTCCAGAACTTGCTTAGAGCCAAAACAAAAGGACTTGATTGAAGTAGTAGCTTTCTATTGTTAACAAGAAGGCACCTTCTTGACTAATAAGTTGCTTTGTCTCTTGATAAAGTTTTTCACCTGCTACTCAAAGTAAACAAATATTTATGAAGAATGTATTCTGTATAGTCACTATATTAAGCTCAGACGACACACAAAAAAAGACAAAAAAAAAAAACAACTGGGCAAAAATTATTCTTAAGGCCCTCACATTATAATGGGCAAGACAATGAAAAGAACTTTGTACAATGAAGATAAAAAGAGGGAAAGTATACAGATAAAAGTAAAATATTGTCTCTAATATTAAGCAGTGCTGAAGAACTGTCATATACTATGGTCACAGAGAAGATAATTATTTGTAACTTGACTAGACTAGAAGTTGTGTGCAAGACACATTTTCTTCTCATCCTCTGCTGTCTTCTGGTTTTTGAGTGATAGGGAATGGAAGAATAAAAGAAGAGTTTCTACCTGTCTCTGTCTCTCTGTCTCTCTGTCTCTCTGTCTCTCTCTCTCTCTCTCTCTCTCTCTCTCTCTCTCTCTCTCTCTCTCTCTCTCTCTCTCTCTCTCTCTCTCTCTCTCTCTTTCTCTTCCCCTTTTGAGATTTTTTTTTGTCTTTGTGTCAAGGTAGGCCCAAATGGGACCAGGGAAAGCATAATTTTTCTCTGGAACTGTAATGATTTTTATCTTTATGAGAGGGTATAGAACCACTAATCTTCAGTTTATAAAACAATTTAGGAATCTGTATTTTTATTTAAACTGAGGGAGAAATTTTCCTCAAAACTGATGTGTTCATTAGTCCTTTCTAAACAATTTGATGTATCCTTTTTTATAATAAGCTTTTTAATAAGCTTTAATAAGTTTATTAAGTGAAATTTAGATCCATTCATGCCCTGTTTACTATTGTGGAAAAGATCTCTTATATGAGAGACACCTGATGTTAAACAGATTTGTTGGGGCCTTAAGCAGACTCCTTCTCATACTTTGATAGTCTCTCACACAGCTTCTCATTTGGTCAACCCTAGATCTGTTACTGATAGAACTCAAGGCTGCCATTATTTTAACAACATGGACATAATATCGTACCACCTAAAATACTTCTCTGCAATTTTTCATTCTAAGCAAATGATATCTATTTCCTTTTCACCTCATTCACCTACTGAATTGAGTGTTTTGCACCAATCTTTATATGTAATTCATTGATTAGAATACATTTGTCTGTCACTGCACATCATTCCATCTTTATTTTCATGATACATGATTTAATTTTAATGAATTCATAGTGTTTTAAGATTCAGAACTTATTGTCATAATTTGAAAATATTGGTCTTAGGGTATTGATGAACATTAGCAGGAATATGGAATATCAGATCACTAAAACAACTGTGCAATTTCCAAAATGTTTAGCAGCATTAACTTACACTTACAAAGAATGCTGGACCTAGCTCATTATGTATCTGTAGCACTTGGCCAGGATATATCTATTAATGGCTTTCTAGTATGACTTTATATCTAAAAATATTAATTTTTATTCATTTTATTTCTCTATTTTGAATAGCTAAGTCAACCTCTTCCAAATAAAATCAATAAATCATAAAAAAATTACGAAGAATCTACAATGTTCTAGACACTATGCTAGCTAGCTATATGGAATAAAAAGGCATAAAAAAGAAAAAAGGGAAAGTCTCTAGCCTCAAGAAACCCTTTTTAAATTGTAGGAGATAACATATAAATTGATATATGAAAACTATTTAAATAAATAAAAGATACATATTTCAGGGGCGTGAACCATATTAGGTAATAGGGGAAATCAAGAAGATTGATTATGTATCACATGAACAGAGATTTGAAGATAACCAGCTCTTATAAAAAGTAGTAATAATGTGAAAGTTCTTTTGTTAAGCAGGGTTGACAAGCAGATCCAAAGCAAGGTAGATGGAGTGTCATTGCTGAAAAATAGCAATAAGGCCAATTTGTTCAAACTACAAAGATCCAAAGCTAATGAAGTAGTAATGAAGCAAGGGAGAAGATGTAGAAAGAATTGAAAAATATCAATATCACAACTTGGAGAACATCCATAAGGTATCATGTTGTATATGACAATAAAGAAAGGAAACTGAGAATTTTGTCAGAATAGGAGGAAATAAATATGAATAGGGGTTATTAATATAATATTATAAAATGATTATAATAAGGTCACATATGTGAGTTCATGACTGTTGCAAAGGAATTTATGAAAGGGGTGTGGGGAGAAGAGATTAAGTATTTTGGTACCTAATATCAAACACATGCTAAAACCTTACCTGATGACTCCTTCATTTAGTTTTCCAAATAATAATGAGAGTGTTATGAAAGATATTATGAACTTTCTCCATTAGTGTGTCTCCTTCTTGGTCACTGGAAAAGTAGTCTCATAATTAGAACATTAAAAATCAGGTTACTCTTTGTACTTCTCCAAGTGTGAAATTTTTGGCATTCTATCCCCTTTTTCTGTCATTCCATTTCTGTCACTGCAGGAGTGAAAGGAGCCCCTTAAGGAGCAATTACCATTTTGTATTTTAATTTATTCAAGGTTGTTATACCTAAAGAATTCATTACTAAATTTCTGTTTCACAGGTATGAGCTTCTCCATACTTAGAGAGGCTAGACTTTGGAACGCAGCTAAGCACATGGCTAGTTTTATACTCAGAGACTTTCCATCACAGTAGAAATCACCAGAGTTTGAGTTCCTCTAGCCCAGCCTAAATAACTCCAGGCTTACTTCTATGATATAATGAGTTGTCAGAATAGGACTTTGGAAAATAAGTTTACAGAGCCATAAAATCTAATTATTTAGCAATGAAACCATAAATTATTTTCTTAGTTCTATACATTTCATTTTATATCATTTCATATGTCTTCCCAACTTTCTTAAAAGATAGCAATAATAATTCTGTTACATTCATAAACCATATTTTTTTCATTTTCCAGTTGATGAGTATCCTCCTTAGCTTCTAGTTCTTTGCCACTATAAAAATAGCTATTAAAATATTTGTACAGATAAGAGATCTTTTCCTTTAAAAAAAAATCTCCTGGGTATAGGCTCAGGAATAGTATTTCAAAGAACTTGGAAAGTCTTTAGAACTCTGATTAATGAAACGAGCAAGTAAGATTACTAAGAAACTATGATGAAGAATACTACCCATCACAATTTAAGAGAGGCATTGAACTCGTAATGTTGGATGATACATATCTGTTTGGGACATGATCAATGTAGGAATTTGTTTTCCTTGATTCTGAATATTTGTAATAAAAGTTTTGATTTGCTTTGTTTTTCTTACTTAGATGGGTAGAAAAGAAATATATTATATGTTAATTGGATAAAAAATTAAGGGCACAATAAAAAGGGAACAGGACCCTACAGAAGAAAATAAAAACCCTGCCAAGAATGTAAGTAGGAAGTTGACATTTTGGGCCCAAAATGTTGGGTATTAACTTATAAATTCATGCATTTAAAATAGAAAAACAACAACCTGCAAGTGATATATCATATGACAGAAAGAAAATTGACTGATTTGACAAAGATTTAAGTTCAAATCCTGACACAGATGTTTACAATGTTTATGACCTTGGGCAATTAAATTAAATATTTCATATTTTTAAAATAGGGGAGTTGAAGTAGATAGCCTCTGAGGTCCTACTTTTCTCAAAAATCTATGATGTTATGATGCATTTAACCAACATCTGCTATTTTATAGATGAGGAGTGTAACCAATTAGTTACAGTGACTGATTTATCCAAGTCACATAGATTATCAGTAGAAGAGCTAAGATATGAACCTAGGTTTTCTGACTCCATATATTGTGTTCTTTGTCGAGGGTACCATATTGCTTTGGAGAGCCATTATATACATAACCCTATTTTATTGAAATACTGAGAAGCATCAGCCCATACTACAGAGAAAACCTCTCCTCCTCTGATTTTCAGTTTCAGGACTTTTCACTGCCCTTCATCCCAAGTTACTTCATCCTATCTCAGAGATAGAATCACACTTTGAGTAGATTAATAATAAGTGGCTAATCAGAGTTAGCAGTGATATTTTCTCCCAATTGTCTCTACTCTTATCTCCTGAGATTCAGAACACAATTTTGGAAATTTTGTTTTCAATTTAAAAAATCTCTCTTGTTGCAGCTGAAAGTCATTCTTTATTTAAGTAGTGTCCTAGAGATGGACTGTGTATAATGAGCTCTATAAGTTTCCATGAAAGGAAAACCCCAACAGATCTTGCCTCAGAAAGTAAACACAGATAAAGAACAGTGGGCGTCTTGATTTCTCTTGAAAGGAATGTTGTATTATCAGAAATAGCTTCTTTGTTGTTTGTGTTCTTTGACAGTTGTACTGTATTATGACTTTAATGAAAACATAATGGATTTCTTATTGTAAATATTTCAGAACTGTTTATTTGTTTGTCAGGGACTAAAACAAAAGGAAGCTACCATAAGAATCAACGATCCAAATGTATTGTTTCAAAAGTATTATCATCTTTTGAACAAAGTAAATGATTGAATGAAAAAAATTCTTGTACATTACTATAATAATAATATACTGTGGAAATGATTAATGCTATATATTGAAAAGAAGAAAAATACATACAAAGTTATATAAAATGAGTTAATAATAATAATAATAATAATAATAACAGCTAACATTTATGTAATGCTTTGAGGATACAAAGTGCTTACTAAATATTATTTCATTTGATCTTCATGAAAACCACTAGAGATTGGTGTTATTATAATTCTTATTTTATAGATGAGTAAAACTGAGGTAAACAGAGGTTTAGTGACTTGCCCAGAATCATACAACAAATTCAGATATAAGGACATATTTGAATTTAGATTTTCCTGACTCTAGGTTAAAATCTCTATCTATTTAACTTATTATAATGAGGAGAAACAGGTGATCCTGGGAGAAACAGATCCAGGTATATTCAAGGATATGAATGATCTCAAAAAAAGATCTCAACTTGCTCAAAGATGGATTGAAACCAACAAAATGGAATTGCATTGAGTCAAATGTGATACTTACATTCAAATTTGAAAATATCAATTACAGCACTCCTACATGAGGGAAACGGTTATATGAAAAAAAAAAGATCTGCAGGTTTTTATAACTCTCAAAGTCTTTGTAAGGCAACAGTATAATCAAACAGTAACAGAAAAGGTAACACAACCTTAAGCTGCATTCATAGAATGACAGTGTCCAAAATGGATCAGGTCCCATTGCATTTTCCACTGCTCAAAACACAGGTAAAATATTATGTCCATTCTTAGAAACTATGTTTTAAAATCAATCTTGACAATATATAGAGTATTCAGTAAATGGCAACTGAGAATAAAGAGACTTTAAATCATATCACAGAAGCAATGGTTCTTTAATTCTAAATGGCATTCATCATCATTACTCCAATTCTGTCCCATCTCCAAATGTGTCTATTTATTTTTAGGGTACCAAGATCTTCAAAATCATTAAGGTTCATAACCCCAGAATTATCCTGAATCCTTTTCTCTTCTTAATGTCCCATATTCCATTAGTTTTAAAATCTCATTGATTCTACTTTTATTATATTTCTGAAACATGTCTCCTTTGTTCCCATTAGCTACCACACTAGCTTATATCTTCAGCACCTTGTTCTTTAGATTATTATAAAAGTTTTTCAATATATATGCCTGATTCTGTTCTCTTCTTTGTTCTCTCAATTCCCAGAAATTTTCCAAATTATTTTTACCCCTTCAAATGCAAATCTTACAGTGTCACTCACTTAATAAAGAAACTTTAGGGATCCCCTATTGCTTATAAAATGTAATTGTCATTTAAGTCCTTCCTCAATATATTTCCGACTTACATCTCTGATTGTATTTGATATTCTTCTTCATATAGTATTTAATTCCAGCCATACTAAATTTCTCTCTACTCCCTTGAATTCAACATTCTACTTTTCTCTCTAAGCAGTAACAGAAGCTACTCCTCAGCCTGCAATTCTCTCCATTCCCAACTTTGCCTTTTCTAAAGCTTTATCTTTCTTCAAAAGATTTCTGCACTAGAAGGAAATTGAAATATAGTACACAGCCACTAAAATCCTTTCCAACCATAAAAGGATCAATAAATTGATTTGAAAATAGTTTTGAAAGTAAGAATACAATTTCTCATAAGGAAGGGACTATCCTACAATATTTTCTTGTTTACTTTTAAATCATTTTTAAGTTCTATTTTTAGAAATTCTATTTTTATTTAAATTTCAGTTTTTTTGGCTTTAAATAACTTTTATTGCAAGTATATCTCTCCATCTTCCAATAATCAAGGAGTTAAGCTTTATAACAAAGAATTGAGAAAGAGAAAAAGAAAAATTAAAAAAAAAAACTGACAGGCAGATGGGAGAATAAAGTTCAGAAAAAATAAAGAACAAATCAACTGAGTCTGAAAATATGTACAACATTCCACATCTTCCGAACTTCCTCACTTCTGGATGAAGGAAAAGAGCTTGATATTTTTATGTTTCTTTGGGGACAAGATTGGTCATTATCCTGCTGAGGCATTCAGTTTCTTTTCTTATTTTTGATCACCCATTTACATTGATGTAATATATATATATATATATATATGTATATATATATATGTATATATATATATATATATATATACATATATATATATATATACACACACATATATGGTACACACATACACACACACACACACACATACAGACACACCCATTTCTCCTCATTATAATAAGTTAAATAGATAGAGATTTTAACCTAGAGTCAGGAAGATCTAAATTCAAATCTGTCCCTATATATGTATTTGTTGAGTGATTCTGGGCAAGTCACTAAACCTCTGTTTACCTCAGTTTTACTCATCTGTAAAATAAGGATTATAATAGCACCAACCTCTAGTGGTTTTCATGAAGATCAAATGAAATAATATTTATTAAGTACTTTGCAACCTCAAAGCATTATATAAATGTTAGCTGATATTATTATTAGTATAATTAACTCATTTTATATCACTTTGTATTTTTCTTCTTTCCAGTATATAGCATTAATCATTTCCACAGTATAATGCCATTATATTATAGTAATGTACAAGAATTTGTTTCATTCAATCATTTCAGTCATATCTGACTTTTGTAACCCTATGTGATATTTTCTTAGCAAAGATACTGGTGTGGTTTGTCACTTCCTTCTCCAGCTCACTTCACAGATGAAGAAAATGAGACATTCAGAGTTAAATGACTTGCCCAGAGTCATAGAGGTAGTAAGTACCTGATGCCTGATTTGAACTCAGGTTTTCCTGACTCTATCATACTATATATTATGTCTCCTAGGAGCCTTAGAATTTGTTTAGTTAGACCCCATTTTACAAATCATTTCCCCCCTTTTTCCAATTCATTCTTTGCTATCAACCCTCCCCAAGCACTGTGCTATTAATATTTTGGAGTATACGGGACCTCTCTTATTGGGTCTTTGTTTGGCAGTCTTTTTCAGCTCCACTGGAATATGACTGGCAGTATGATTTCTGGGTCAAAGGATAAACTTACTTTTATTTGTTGGTTGGTTGGTTTCTGTTGGTTTAAATCCACTGTAGGTTTCCAAAACCAAGGATAGATTCCAAAGAATATAGCCAAGCAGAATATGACCCTAGCTTTATCATTGTATTGAGATGAAATATTTTGTAAGGTATTTACAAAAAAATAAACAAAAAAAAAGGTAGAATTTAAGGAGAATTTAATTTGTAAATTTAAGCAGAAAGGTAAAACCAAAAATATGAATGCTAGCTTATCCTGCAGGCTAATAGGGTTAGTATAGGATTTGGATTTTAGCTGATAAATGTGTCAATAATGCCATTAATTCCCTACTTCTTCAAAGGAGGTAGTAAGTAACATTCTCTGATTATAACTGATGCTTAATGACAAAGAATAATTCAATATTATTCTGTGTGATTCCCTTCAGACAAACTTTCTATTAGTTCTATCTTTTAAATCAAGATATGTACATGCTATATCCATGAGTAAGCATATGCTGTTATCACCCACAATCAATAGAGAATTCACTTTTGTTTTCTCTTCAGGGAACAGAGATTTCTCTTTTAAGATAGATCTAATTTCCTTTCACATTCATATCATGCTTTGGGTTGGATCACAATGCTTTGTGAGGTAGATAGCTTAAGGATTATGGCATTATATTTATAACAGATACATGTTCTCTCCTGTTCACAGACTCTTCCAGGTTTAGGGGACTCTTTGAGTCCACATGAACATAAAACCACAGTTCATGAGCTTTTGCTGATGTTTTGTTTAGCATACAAACAAGAAGTCTGCTTGTATAAAAGTAAAATATCTAAACAGGATAGTAAAATAAATTAAAGGGGAATCTCTATTAACCCCATATTCTCCATACACCCAGGGGCAAGTACCCACTTCCACAGATTTCCCCATCAGTAGTACGAGAGAGAGAGACACATTTATAGAGAACACATCCAAAAGAATCTTATGCTTATAGGATTGCATCCCAATTGGGAACCTCTCTATACCTGTCTTATTCTGTTGCCTCAGAGTAAATGTCAGTTACTGGTTATGTCATATGAGATATAGAATCAAATAATCTCTTTGTTCCAAACCCATCATTTTTACTGTTAGGAGAACTGAAGTCCAGGAATGTGAAGTGTTTGGCCCAAGATCACAAAGACAATGTCATTTTAAAAGGAAAACTTGAACCCTGGACATTTGCCAGAGGAGCTAAAGTATAAGTGACTAAACAGTTTTTGCTCCCTGCGGCTCTTTACCAACAGGTAGGTAGCTCTCTGTTGCTCTCTACTTCCATCTGATGGTCTTCAGAAGCTATATAATATCTTCTCCCATAGGGATAGGTCTAACATCTTTTAGTTTCTATTGATACACTGGTTCTGTATTTTGTCATTTAGACTCAAGTCAAAGAAGTCTTTAGGCATTAAGTCTGTCATTTTAGCTCTTTTTCTTCTGCCATTTTGCCACTCTCTGATCCCCAGGCTACAATCTGTCTTAGGGCTCAAAAATCCCTTTAAAATCCTTTCCATGTTCATGCTGCTAATCTTGATCCATCTAAGTATCTCCAAAGGATCAAGATTGAAAGCGTTTGCTTGTAGCTGGCCACCTTTGTACCACTTCCCTGCCATTACCATAGAAGTAATTTTTTGCTGCTGCTATTATTTAGTATTTCACAAAATACATTCTATATTTTATCTTATTTGAGGATCACAATAGACCTGTGAGGTACATATTATAAATATTTCATCTGTTTTACAAAAAATACCAAAAACAAACAAACAAACAAAAAAAAAAACAAATAAGAAAAAAATTAAATGATTTACCCATGGTCCTAGAGTACATAGGTGGCAGAAGCAAGTTTTGAATCCAGATTTTTCAGTCTCTAAGATAAGGACAATATCAATATTAAACCACACTTCTCTTCTTATATGTATTTTACAAATGAAAAAATGCAATTTCACAGAAAAAAAGTGACTTATTTCATCATCACAGAAATAAGTGAAGATTCAATTTGTTTCCAAATTTTTCATGACCAAGTTGAATAACCTTTGAATTAACATTATTTCTCCCATAAATTCTAACCATTGAAGCATCAGAAACTAAACCTGAAAATAATTAATCATCTTTTAGTTGCAGCATTCAAATTCTTATTATTACCAAAGGGACAGATAACTGCCACTAGTTTACCCTTTCCTAGGATCATTTCTTCTATATCAACAATTCAAAACACCTTTAGATAACTAAGAGAGGATGTTCTATTAGTTAACTATTATGTTACTTTATTTTATAATTATAATTACTTATGGGTTTTTTTTCCCCCTAGTATTGCAGGTTTCTCTTAGATTCTCTCCCTCTTCACTTGTTTTAGAATTTCCTAAATAATGAAAGACCCCGACAGCTAAGTTCTCTAGAAGGTTTTGCTATCAGGGGAGACACTCTCATCTTTGGCTCATAACAAAAATTAGAATGAATTTCCCTCAGATTTTCTTTTCTTTTCAATAAACTGAGTAGCCTACCTCCAAAAGTAATTACAAAGCAAGGAGTAGAATAGAACTAAAATTGGTATTTAACATTTTTAAGCATGAAAAATACTCCCTAATCAAGCATCCCAGAGAATTGTTAATGCCCCTGCACTGTTTATTTTTTAATCAGGTTGAAAAAATGCATAAATGATAACTAATTCATATGGAGTTATAGCGTCTATGTTAGATGACAAAGCCAAGAACCCTAAATTCCAACAGTCTAAAGCATTGGGCTGAATCTAAGAAGGTGACATTTAATAGGAATACAATTAAATCCATATTTACAAATTCCAAGAATTAACTTCACAATTTCAGGTTGAAAGATTCAGACTTCCCAATTAAAGATTTCAAAGAATGAAACAGACTAAATCAAAATATATTGGTTTTCCTTTCCCCAAAGGGGATCTTTAATCTTTAAATCTTCAAAGAAAGATTAAATAACCACTTGCAAGAAAGAGATTGAATTATATAACGTGGGAGGTCACTTTTAGCTCCCCAAACCTGAGATTCTATGATCAATGAGGAGCTCTGCAGAAGGATCAATTTCATCAAAGTTCTGTATAACAAAAAAGATGAGCTATTTGTCTAGCAAGAATGAGAAATAACAGGTGTACTCTATTGATACCCAAGTGAAGACAGGTGAAAGTGAAGACAGCATCCAGACTCTTTTGGTCACTCTGTAGGGTAAGCTTTCAGGAAGACATGCACAAGAGTTCCACAGAATAGACAGGTAAGGAAGGATATGTTTTCCAGGGAGGAAAGGAAATAAAATAGCACAAAGGAGTCAGTCACCCATTTTATATGAAACTCAATTTCAGTTTAGCAATTCATGAGTTGCTTCCAACTCCTTCTAGCTGCTTGGACAACAAGAAGGAACTTCAATCATCATTCATGATCACAAGTAACCTCTTTGCCAACTGGATTGGAATCCAGCAGGAATATCTATGCAAAATGATCTATATTACCTATTAGGAAAGGCAGACATTATAATCTAAGGGTTGGTGTCTCATTTCTCATTCCCCTGACATGTGCTTTTTTATTTTTTAAATAAAGATTTACAAACTTTTTATGGACTTCAAGTTCAACATCACAGAGAAATGTGACGTCAGTCAAAAAATTAATATAAACTTTTTTGTATTAGTAGAATTTTCAACTTAAAGGAAGCAAAAGCTGTTTTGGAGTCAGCTCATGCTGGCTCAGTAGAGTTTAATAGGAACATTTACATTTGGGAATTGAAAAATGCAAATAAAAGGGCTTAATTTATTGTTTTACTAATTCTTTAGACTTAAAAATATGATGGAGAAAATGTTAATATTGCAAATTAAACTTTCAAATATGTCATTTGTACATTTTTTTTTTTTTTTGTCCAGGATAAACATTTACCAGTTTATCCCTGGGAAATAACCTGCCTTTTTGTTTCCTGCTCAGCTAATATCTGTTGAACAACATATTGTTTTGGAAAATATATTTTAGGAGTCACTCTTAGCAATTGTCAATTCATACCTAAGTGAGGATAGGGAGAAGATTTGAAATCACTTAAAAAAAAAATAGATTCAAAGAAGTGAAGATGATTATCCCAGAGGGTGTAAAGATGACCTAGAAGAGAGACAAAAGCTGAGTAAAGGTTTTAAGAATGGAAATATATAGATATAAAACTTTATATCTATATCTATATATATGTGTGTATATACATATATATATATATATATATAATTGACTTCTTTATTATATATGTATATCCACATGTATAATTAACTTTTTTAAATGTTATTTTATTGCAACATTAAACTCTGTTCTTATATGATTACTTTCCATATTTTTTATTCACATAGCATGGATACCTGTCTACCATTTAAATTAAGAACATTGCTTTTGGCCAAGGGCACTTGCAAAACAGCCTCCCAAGATTAAGTTAATCTGTGGCTACACAGTGGGGGTGAAACTGCTTGGTCCTTATAGAGAGCAAACCCATGACCCTAGCCTCATTAACCTAGTGCTCCAAACAACTTTACCTCATTTACAATTGCTTGTGGAATGGTATCATGTAGCATCATGTCAAATAAGCAGCAAAGGAGAGCAACTGGATGAGATTGGATTAAAATTTATTCTTAGATGGGTCTTGGATTTAGGTCATATTGAAAACAGATAGGTCAGAGTAATGGATAATTTATTATACTTCCCACTTCAATATTGGTTTGTCTTGAGGTTTCAATACATTTTATACATATTAACAAAGGCTTATTTCAATGAATTACTTTAGAAGGTACATGAGGAGAAAAAGAAGTTAGTCTTAACGAAATACAGCCATATATTATATAGAAGAGCCCTGTATCCATGACATAAGAGAGTTTTAGTTATTTATTTTTAAATATATAAAGTAAAGAAAATTCAGCATGGTTTGTATTAAAGCAAAATAACTTGAAATATCATATAATAATTATACTTTGATTAGAGTCTCCTAAATCTAGGATGAGAATCTTCTTAGTTATTTTGATCAGCATATATTTGCTATCAGGAGCTGCACCCAGATTTATAAGGTTTAAAGCACAATTAATATAGTTAAGTAACCTTAGCCCCCACCCAAAATAAAAAGAGGGAATGCAAATAGAGACTGGTAGAGTTATTGTACACCTTAACTACAAAGGAATTCTACCCACCCCAGGATTTAACCTTATCTGACCTATTCATCATTGCTGATTAGGAATTATATACCTCAAAGGGAATTTTTTTTATCTGCCTCAGGATAAAATTAATTATAAGGCCTCAGGTATCTGTGACCATTCAGAATAATTTAGTATTCAGCTATTTGCATATTCAGCTTTATCAGCCTGAAGCATAAAAAGTAGGTGAATAGAATGTTATTGATTTGAGAGTTTACACATCCAGTATCTTTCATTCATGACTTAATTTGTCTGCTATTTCAGTTGGCAGATTATCAATAAACCCTATAGTTAGGTAGGCTGATGTGTGCATGCTTCTGTTATCCCAAACATGACTATTAAAATAGTACATGGAAATGTGCTATTTGTGACTCTTTGTGAACTTGTTTGGGGGTTTTTTGGCAAAGATACTGGAATGATTTACCATTTCCTTTTTCCAGCTCATTGTTTTATAGATGAGGAACTGAGGCATACATGGTCAAGTCAAGCCTTACTCATTCCAGGATTCTCTCCACTTCACTACCTAGGTGCCTAGAGTGAGCAATCTCAAATTAGGTCTGTGGAGATTCAAATACCAATTTTCTTTGGTGCAAAAAAAAAAAAATGTACAGAAGGAAAAATAAAGTTTCTTCACTATAATTTAACACTTTTGCCAAGAATTCATTAAACATATATTATTAAATGGTATCTCTGATAGGTGAAGGAGATTAAAAAAAAAAAAAAAAAAAAAAAAGGAAAATGGGATCCCTGTACTTCATTCAGGAGGTTACACTCTATTAAAATTTATTGGTCAAGATTTTGAATTTTTTCCTCAAAAAGTAAATCTCTTATTTGCTTTAAATTTATAGTTCTTACTTTAAATTTGTGGTTTGGAGCACATAATTATTTAAAAGGAAACAAAGTATTTGGAATATTCTAAAAGGAACAGTAGACTTCAAATGAGAAGATATCCCAGTTCTATGATAAACTATGTTTATAATCTTAGGAAAATTATTTAAATTTTCCTGTTGGTCTTCAAGATCTTCAACTGTTAATAAAATGTTTGGAATACCCAGACTCTAGAATCCATTCTTAGACCTAGTTAGGTGTCTCAGTACATAGAGTGCTGGGTTTGGAGGCTCTGTGGCCTGAGCAAATCATTTAAGCCCTGTTTACCGTAATATCTTCAACTGTAAAATGAATTAGTGGACAAATAGTACCTATATTGTAGGCAAATACAATACAATGCAAAGAGTAGGTACTCTTTCCTACCTTATTTATGCACTGCATAGAGATAGGGTTCAGGTCTATTATTTCACTGATATGGGAAACTCCCAAGTGAGAAGATTCCCTTTACCACAATAGACTGGCACTTAAAAAATTTTAGAGTTTTCAACAGCAGCCTACAGTACAAAGACCTTAAGCAATTTGCCCACAAAACTACTATATGACAGAGTTGATATTTAAAACCAGGATGTAGAAACTGAATACACTCAAAACAAAAAAGGTTAAAATGGGTACCTGATTTGAGCTTGAAGGGTAGTACCATAAGCAAATTAGGAAAGCAAGGGATAGAATAACTATTAGATCTTTGGAGAAGGGAGGAATTTATGACCAGAGAAGAACTAGAGAACATTATGAAAGGAAAAATAGACAACTTTGATTACATTAAATTAAAAAGGTTTTGCACAAACAAAAACAACACAAATAAGATTAGAAGAGAAGTACAAATCTGGGAAAACATTTATAGCCAGTTTTTCTGACAAAGACTTCATTTCTAAAATATATAAAGAACTGTGTCAAATTGATAAGAATACAAGTCATCCTCCACTTGATAAATGGTAAAAGGATATGAATAGAGAAACCTCAGATGATGAAATTAAAGCCATCTATAGTCATATAAAAACATGTTCTAAATCACTACTGATTTAGAAATGCAAATTAAAATAACTCTTAGGTACTACCTCACAGGCTCAGATTAACCAAAATGATAGGAAAAGATAATTATAAATGTTGGAGGGGAAGTGGGAAAGCTGGAACACTAATGCATTGTTGGTAGAGTTCTGAAAATGATCCAACCATTCTGGAGAGTAATTTGTAACCATGCCCAAAGGCATGGTTCAAACTGTGCATACCCTTTCATCCAACAGTGCTAGTACTGAATCTGTATCCCAAGGAAATCATAAAAGAGGAAAAAAGACCCACAGGTGCAAAAATGTTTGTAGCAGATCTTTCGTGTGGTGGCAAAGAATTGGGAAAATGAATAGATACTCATCAATTGGGGAACAGCTGAATAAGTTATGGTATGTGAAAGTAATGCAATATTATTGTTCTATAAAAATTGTGAATAAACTGATTTTAAAAAGGCTTGGAAAGATTTACATAAATTGATGCTGAGTAAAACAAGTAGAACGGCAATACATTGTACAATAATAGCAAGATTGTCCTATCATTAGCTATGAAAGACTTGTGGTTCTTCTTAGAGGTTCAAAGATCCAAAGCAATTCCAATAAACTTTGGATAGAAAATGCCATCTGCATTCAGAGAGAGAACTATGGCAACTTAATGTCAACATATGTTTTTTTTTTCTCTTTTAATTTTTCCTTTTTTGTTATTTTTTTTTCTCTCTCAACTTGATTCACCAAAAAAAGTGTATTATAAATTAATGTACATCTATAACCAGAAAAAAATTCAAAAGAAAAAAACAAAACAAACAAACAAACTAAAACCAGTCTTTCCTGGTCCTGAGGCTATTTTGTTTGTTTGTTTTGTTTTGTTTTTTTTTACCTATTACACACTAATTTCTCTTCTCTACAAAATATTGGTGAGAATTGGCTACATGTGAATTGAGAAAATGTTTGGAAAATGGTATATAATAGGAACAAGCAGATTTTTGTAAATTTTATTCTCTTATATGTCACAGCTTTACAGTCAAACCAATGACTGATAGATATAGAGATTGTAAGATTCTCCATGGATTTATTGTTTGTTGACTATAAAAAATAATTTTATTCCATATAGCAAAATGTCACCTTAAACACTTTCCTCTGACAAAATGTTCCCATGCATATGTTAAAATTATATGATTCTTTCAAAAATGTAACACAGATTGCTTTCTTCAATCCTCTGATGAATCAAGACATAACATTGGTTTATTCTGAACAAAACTCTTCATCACTGTCAGGGAAAATGTTTGTGTGAGTGGAAGAAAGATTCTGAATAGGTAGTGTATTCTCCCAGGTACATTATGCCAATCAGGTCAGCTCTCTTCTCTTCAGAACTTCTTAAACAAGGTCCATAATCACTGGAGTGTTCAATCTATTCTCACAAGAATATCCACGTAAATTGAAAATATCTGGGTTCAGATTTTACTATATAGCTTGATGGGCATTATAAGTAAATATATTTTGGATAGACTAAGCATGCAAATATGCATGGGGACTAGATTTTCTTTGAGAAATTATACTGTATTTTTAATGATCCGAAATTTGATTACCCCTGTTGTTGCTATTTTTAGGTCCACTATGGTATACATAAGTTTTTGTTTGTTTGTTTTTTTTGTTGTTGTTTTTTTTAAACTATATTTTGAATAAAAGTTCTACTTAAAGCTTTGGGTCTTGTGGAAAATAGTTCTGAGTTCCCAAGAACCAACTTCAAACAAATTGTCAGAATAAATCTCATAAATAAATTGGATGTTGCCAATAATAGATTTTTTAGTTTCTATGCTAAATCCATACTTCTTTCTTAAATTCATCACTGGAGATGAAGTAAAAGTTTCCTGGACAAAAGAAAGAAATTCATTCTGAAATATATAAAGAAAAACTCAGATTTTTCAAGTACTAGAAGCCCTTAAACAATACACACAATCAATATAATGCAGCTTTTAAAGAAAACAAAATAGATATTTTCAAAAAAATTCTTTGGAGAGTTATGGATACTTTTATTCTTATTCTTATTATTAAAGCACTACTAAAACCTATACTGTTCATTGATGCCTTCCCAAGGAACACTTATCACTCATCCTGAAATATGAAATCTGTTGAAGAAGAGAAATATATAAATCCATCTAGTAGTTGTTATTATTCAATACTGGTTTCAATCACAATATAATTTATTTTGTCCACAGCAAGTGTGTGTGTGCGTGCGTGTGTGTGTGTGTGTGTGTGTGTGTGTGTGTGTGTGTGTAACAGGGAGGAGGAAATACAGATAGATACAGACTTAAATAAGCAGAGACTATAATTAAAATAAAAAATTAGATGTCTGTTTAATTGAAAAGAGTGTACCTATAATTCTTTAAACTAATTGCTTCCCCATATGTGAATTTACATTATGTATATATGCATATGTTAAAAAATATATATATATGCATATACACATACATATATATGTATATGTATATATATATATATTATATATATATATATATATATATATATATATATATTCATGTATAAAAGAGAGTAGGATAAACCCCATGTGTAAAAGTATTACACAAAGTTTATCAACCTCATTTGTAAGTTATTCAGTCTTCTATGTCATTTGGTCCCCTAAGATTCATTGTTCTGAGTTCTAAGATAATCCATAGGAATGTTTAGATATTTCTTCATTAAATTACATGGACTAGATCAATTTTTTAATTGGTATAGGTATCTATGAAGCAAGAATTCTCTCTAAAAATACAGGGTAACACTCTCGAAAACTTATAATTTTAAAGAATGACCTAGAACATTGAAAATGTTAACATTACGTTAATTGCCCAAAATATTACAAACAGTGTATGTTTGAAGAGAGAATTGAAAGCAGATCTTCCTGCCTTCAAGAATAACTGTGTATACACTATTCCATAATATCTCTATTTAATTTCCTCATTAATTATTAAAATGCTAAAATCCCTCAACTAATAAACTCAACTTCAGTTCCTCATCTCAATACATTGGATAGTATTCATTTTATGAATCAGAGAAATTTCCTTTCCCATAAATAGTTGCTAATTTTACTCTATATTTTGAGAATTTAATCTCCTGATATTAAATTAATTTCAATTTATTTGATACATAATTTATTATTAACAATTAAATCAATAACAAGGACATACATAATTATTTAGATTATGAGAATGATTGTAACAGTCACCTCATACCAATATTGTAATTTCCTCCACCTCAGAAAAATAGTAGCACTCTAGTTTATTCATTTAAAATACCAAATAAAACATTTATAAAGTCACTATAACGAAAGAAGAACCTAGAGGAATGAAGTGAGCCTTTGCTCCTGTCCAGAAAGGGGAAGGAGGATGAAGGGTTTTAGTCAAAGAAAGAAGGGAAGAAAAATGTCTAGGAGGACAAAAAAGGCTTGTGTAAAAAAAGACACATCATTAGATTTTATTGTGATCTGAGATCCATAAAATATAAATCGACTTTTCAACCAATTCAGGCTTGTCTACAAATGACAGCATTAGATATTGTACCTATGATGTATTCATCTTTCTCATTGGTTGGACACTTTTGGATATTAGGTAGCTATTTGAACAGTTACTATTGACTTAAGTATCATAATGCATAATCTTAAATGGGCTGGAATAGTAGGAGAATATAATCTGAATAACAGCAAATATTCACTGGAAAGACATTTTACAAATATAAATGACAGAATACATTTTGTGACCTAAAATCTAAATTAAAGAAAGGGCCATAGAAGAGCACTAAAATATCTCCAGACCACATGGTATATCTCTGTCCTTCAAGAAACATCTTTATAGATTTATTCAATTTTATTTCCTTTGTATTATATTCTATGCCTCTGGTTTATCACCAGAGATCTAAAAATATTTTCTCTGGTGCCAGAAATGTTAAATGAAAATAACACTTTCAAAAATATAGACAAAAGATAAAAGTAGGATTCAAGTTTAAGTATAGAAATGAAGTAGATGTGTGCTCAGTGGATTCATGCTTTTTTGGAGAAAATAAGCATTATTAACTGCATATTATATGGCCAGCACTAAGCAATGTGCTTTACAAATACTATTTCATTTCATTTTCATAACCACCCTAGGAAATGGGTGTTATTATGGATCTCATTTTACTTTTGAGGAAACTGAGGCAGAAAGAAGTTAAGTCATTTACATAAATCAACCTATCTCTAAGAGGGTTTAATATTATAGCTAAACAGGTCTGTTGGACAAATAATGTTTTGTTCTTGGGAAAATTTAATCAGGAATGCTTCAAAACAAAGCCAAGGTATACTATAGCAATACTCTTTCTTCTCATGGGTCAACCTTAGCCTCTGTGGGAAACTGCCATACATATTAATGCATGCCCAATGTCCTAGGACTACTTATATGCCTTATCCACTCTGAAGTCTCTATTTACCAGTGGAAGAGAGAAATAATTGAAAGGCACATTAGATAGTATTTAAAAGCCAACATTCAATTTGATTCAATATGCTTTTATTAAGTAATGGCTATTTGCAAGGAACTGTGCAAGAAGTCAGGAATACAAAGATAAAACAAACTAATACAACATTCTTTCCCCAATATAAATGATTATTCTATTTTTCCCTTCCCTATATGAGATAACATGTGTGTGATTTGTGTCACCTTGATTCTCACAAATTGAGTGAAAGTACAAGCCAGCCCTCCATATAGAACAGTCTCTCCCCACTATGACGCCATTCATTCTCACTCTATGGCAATATCCATGTATTACTGGAGATGCTTACCACAGCTCTCAGAAGAGTCTGTCCCTTCTCTATATCCATATATAAAGCATATCACTGTTTTCCATATACCATCCTTTTTCATATCCCTCCTATTCTGCATCTTCTTACTTATTCTTCAGGCAAATTCCACACAGCCTTAGGTTGTTTCTTCATTCTTTCTATACGAGCCTCAAGGGCATGTCACAATGTATTTAAAATTGTTTTAGGGAATAATAGGTAATTACAAGCAGATTTTTTGTTTCTGTAGTGTGAGATGCACAGCTGTGTTCCCCTTTTGCCTGAATTCTCAGATTCTAAAGTCTTTCAGGTCTGGAGAATAATCTCTGCCAAACTGCAAAGTTATTGTGAGGATGGACCTATTATAAATATACATCTAACCATAAAAAGGAATTATATGCATGATCAATACATATCTATAGATTATGTCTTCCACATGTACAAAGCAAAAGCATATATTGCCAATATTATGACATGTAGTTTATACACAAATATGTATCAAAGTATATACATATATATTGGTTATTGATTAGATAAATAAATTGGTCTATATATGCATATATAATTATAAATGCAAATTATATTGATGTAGATATACTTAAGCCTCAACACTCTGCTAGGCAACCATTAAATAGGAGGACAGGTTAGTCTAGATTATATCTTTCAGGACACTATATATACACTACCCTACTCATTCCTCAAATGTTCATTATTTTTAGTGTCAACATTCACACAAAGAAGGATGACTATGAATCATGGAAATTTATGATCTAAGAGACAGTACACATCATCAAAAGGATTAAAAATGTGATGAGCATGAGAATGTGCAGTGAATTAACAACACACACATGCACCCACACTTGCACAGAATTGTGAGACATTATCAAGGCGGTATTAGATTAAATAATGATTTTATAGGAAAAGTGGGAAGTGGAGGTAAACAGCCCAAATCCTACAATGATATCTGTGAAACTTAAAAAGAATCCAGCAAATTGTTTAGATTCTCTACGGAGGATACATAGAGAAGAGCAAGAATTATTCTAAATGAGAATTGGATTTACATATGTGGAAGTGTTCCTTGAAAGCTATACTAATGGAGCAAATGTTCAAACCAATGATATCAGAAATCTATCAACATTACAAAGAATTATGCCATATGGATTTGTTATTTACTTTTGAGGAAAATATAAAAAGCCTTAATCAAGGAGCCAACTTGTAAAATAATGTGTAACTACCTCATTTCTCTTCCCTTCCACCCTACCCTTGTGATATAAAAAGACTTACATAAAAATGTTCATGCAACAAATATCACAAGTTACAGTAAGATTTCCTTTGGGAAAAAGAGATGATTATATCAAAAATGTCCTATATTCTTAATAGGTTGAGTTTAATTCACAGACACATATGTAAGAATTCCCAGTGGGGCTTCTGGCACTTTGAACAAATACTAAAAAAGTGATTTGTTAACGTCAAAAGTCACTTCACTTTTACTACCTGTAACTCAAGTTCTCTGAAGCTAAATGATTTCAAGTTATTGGAACTCAGTGCACAAAATAAATAAGGAAATAATTTTAAGAGAAAAAAAAGATTTATAGTAAATTAAAGGGAAAAAAGGATCTGTTTCAAGGCATGGAAATTAAGAATAAAATTATTAAGTAGTTTGGAATAGAATTTAAGTTCATTTCCCAGATTGTAATTGGAGGATTAGAATAGTACACAGTTGTGAGTGTGTGTGTGTGTGTGTGTGTGTGTGTGTGTGTGTGTGTGTTTATATAGAGCTAGAAGGGAACTTAAAGACCATTTAATCAAACAACTTCATTTTATAGATGAGACAACTGAGTTTGAAAGAGAAAGAAGCAGTCTACAGCTGTGTTTTAATTCCATATGGGTGAGATATATCCATTTGTTGTACTTATCCCAAGCTTTATTTGAGGAGAAGAGTCATAAACCATTATTCAAATCTATCATGAGACTCACTGACTTTAATGGGGTATACATGAGTAAAGTGGACTGCAAACATGCAAACATTTGCAAATTTACCTTTTTTGGAGAAAAAAAAATCCTTCTTTCATTATTATTAATCTCTTGACATTAAATATGTGTTGTACCAGAAATGAAGAATTGATTATTTGGCTCAACTTCAGAAAAGCTCTTAGCATAATAAAAAATAAAGAGAAGAAGCTGAGATGTGGCAGATTAATCTCAGTTTTATCTTTTTGTCAGAAGTTTGTTGTTTTTAATTTCTCTGAACTGGAACATGTCACATAAATTTTTATAGTCAATGGTAATGTGACACATCTCAGAATGAGGAACTCACAGGGTGATTTATCCCTGAGAGACGTGAGTCTGCGGGCAATGGTTTGCATTGTCAAAACAGAGAAAGAGTCATAGTGGTCTAGATAGTGTGAGTCATTGGACATTGAGCTACCAATGTCAGTCTAGCCCTTGCTTTTAGAGACTTTAAGCTTTGATGAATATTCTACTGATTTGTGCTTCTTACATGAATGCTTTCATGTCATATGTCTGCTATTCAAACTTACCAGAGTGAACGCTTTTTGAAGAGTGAATGAGAAACAGTCAAGTGTTAAGGAATAGAGTCCTTTATGGATGCTTTATTGGGCAATGTTCTGTCAACAGGAAGTTCTTGTGATCAGCCATGTAAGCCTTGTAGGGTTTTCCTGACAAAATTATATTCTAATAGTGGCAGCCCAGTGATGCAATGGATAGAATACTGAGCCTGAAGTCAGGAAGATCTCAGTTTAAATACATTCACTTCAAATTCAGTCTTAGACACTTACTATGTGATACTCAGCAAGTCATTTTTTTAAAACTCAGTTTCTTCATCTGTAATATGAGGATTCCTGCCTCATGAGTTTGACATGAGCATCAAATGAGATAATAATTATAAAGTTTGCTCTTAGTGCAGTATATAGGAATGATGACAGTATATAATGTTACCTATTCATTTCCTGTATCTAGTGCTTTGCACAAGTGGTTCTTCATATCTGGAATATCCCTCCTAAAAATCCACTTTTATGTTGTAGAATTTTGTGCTTCCATCAAAGGCTGTCTCAGGTACCACTTTGTACACAAAAACTTTGTTTTTAAACTTTTTTAACTCTTCTCTCCTTTCACATATACTTTCCTGACTTTTTAGCACTTTTTCACTCTTGAAGTTATTTTGAATATACTTTGTATTTTCTTAACTGTGCATATTTAATTCCTCCCAGAAGAATGTAAATTCCTGGAGAGCAAGTGCTATTTCATTTTAGTCTTTGCATCAACTAGCATAGTGTTTTGCACATAGTAGTGATTTAGTAGGTATTTACTGAATTAAATTGAATGTTTTTCCTCATGAGGAATATAAAGCAGTTGAAATAAATAACATATTTGATGGCATGATTGTTGTTGTTTTTCAGACCTGTCCAGCTCTTCATGACCTCATTTGGGATTTTCTTGGCAAGCATACTGGAATTATTTGCCAATTACTTTTCTAACTCATTTTATAGATGAGGAACTAAGGCAAAGATGTTTAATAGACTTGTCCGGGATCACACAACTAGTAAGTGTCTGAGGCTGAGTTTGAACTCAGGAAGATAAGTTTCCTTATCTAAAGGCCAGGGCTGCATTCACTGTGTCCTCTAGCTGCCAAATGGCATGAATATGGAATACGTTTCTACTAAAAAGTATGACAATTGATCAGCTAAATAAATGATGGAATAAAATATGCCCACTTAGATTTAATATCCATATAGCAAGAACTTTTGTATTAATACATATTCATATAAATATAAAATACTCCGCCATTTTTAGAAGTAACAGAAAACTGTGTGTCAGACATAATTCCATAATTCTTTTCTTAAGCTTGAATATTTTCTTTTTTAATTCTATTTTAATACACATTGTTTTATGAATCATGTTGGGAGAGAAAAAATCATAATAAAAGGGAAAAGCCATGGGAGAAAGAGGAAAAAAAACTGAAAAAAGACGTGAACATATCATGATTGATTTACATTCTGTCTACATAGTTCCTTTTCTGGATGCAGATGGAATTTTCTGTCCAATCTATTGAGATTGCTTTGGACCATTGGACCATGGAGAAAAACTAAGCTTTTCTTAGTTCATAATAACACATTCTTGCTATTATTATGTACAATGTATTCCTGGTTTTACTTGTTTTGCTCAGCTTCAGTTCATGTAAATCTTTCCAGACTTTTCTAAAAAGTTTGTTCATCATTTTTTATAGAATAATGGTCCTCAAACCTTTTAAACAGGTGGCCAGTTCACTGTCCCTCAGAATGTGGGAGGGCCGGACTATAGTAAAAACAAAACCTCACACTCTGTCTCCGCCCCTCAGCCCATTTGCCATAACCCAGTGGGCCGCATAAATGTACTCAGTGGGTGCACCTGGCCTGCGGGCTGTAGTTTGAGAACCCCTGTATATAGAACAATAATATTCTATTATTTTCATACATCACATGTTTAGCCATTCCCCAATTGATGGGCATCTACTCATTTTCTAATTCTTTGTTACTACAAAAAGAGCTACTACAAACATTTTATACATGTGGGTCCTTTTTCTTCTTTTATTATTTCCTTGGGATATAGAGCCAGTAATGGCACTGATGGGTCAATGGACATGCACAATTGGATCATTTCACAACTCCACCAATAATGCATTTAGTGTCCCAGTTTTCCCACATCCCCTCCACCACCCTCCAACATTTATCATTATCTTTTCTTATCATCTTTGCCAATCTTAGAGGTGAGGTGGTACCTCAGAGTTGTTTTAACGTGCATTTTTCTAATCAATAGTGAGCTAGAGAATTTTTTTTCATATGATTACAAGTGGCTTTAATAAGGGAGGTTACAAGATTATGCTAAAAGAATATAGTGCACTTAGGATCTCTTTATAAGTCCTCCCTTTCTCCATATTGAAGCTCCTTAGACATGGGATAGAAAGTCAGAAATAATTCTTACCTATAAAAAAAAAAAAAACAACAGAGAAATCTATGTAGAAATCTCCAAGACAGCACATATTCAAAAATTATTAACTCTTTAAAGTACAGACTGTCCCAATTTTTCATAATTATGTAAATCTAACCTGGATTCTCAATTCCACTAAATCATCATGATGAAACATTTACAGCACTCAAAACAAAAATGAAAAACAAAAACAAAAAACCCTTCAGCTCACTAAACCAGCCAGCACATACTGTGTTGAAGCAGATACAATCATTCCATGACACTGAGCAATGACATAGCTGAGATATTATTAAGTTATTTCAAGTAAGCCCTTTTAAAAAAATCCCCTTTGACTGTGGGGTAATGCTAACATTGTACAAGTCATTTTTACTTGGAGTATAGTGAGGCTAAGTCAATGGTGTGTAGCAGTCAGGAAATCAACCATTTTAAACATATCTAGCATCTTAGTTGCACTACCTGCTGACAAAGGAATAAGTGTTAGTTCAAAAGCAGAAATTTCCTCACATTTCATGTGAAATGAAATGAAGAATAGACAGTCACGTATGTGTATTTTTTTCATGTTTTCTAGGCCCAGAACTTTTATTTTGCACATTACTCACACTAAAGTAGTTACTCAAAAAATGAAGAAAGCAAATGTATATTTTGTAATGGAAAAATGTCATGAAACTCCATCAACATTATTTTGATATCAATAATCTTCCAATGCTAATCTCCTCAATCCTCTGGGGGAAAAAGTATTCAGTAGCTCTTTTTAGATGTACTACATTGGTTAGACTCATTGATGAAGCTACTTTCTTTTGGGCATTTAAACCTGTTTGAATAGAGACACAAAACAGGCTTATATCCTGTAAACTCCATTCAACAAAATAGTGTTAAAATCAGGTGCTAGGATTTGAGGATCTATTATTATTTTTTTTAATTTTACATTTGAAAATCACAACTTATTATAACAACACTATTTGATGTTAATTTTGATTTTTAAAAGTTGCTTTATTCATTGTATGATGAAAATATAATGGATAATTCACACGACTTCAAAGTTTTCAAAAAACTTAATACAAAGAATTACAGAGAGGGAGCCAGTAGTAAAACCAATGGTCTCAACTAGTTATTTAAAATGTCAGCTATTTAGTCCAGAAACAAAAGATATGTACTCAGAAAGATTTTATCATATGAAACCCATGGCAGAAATAAGCATTTGGATAATTATATATTATCAAAAAACAAATATAGAAATAAAAAGATGGAAGTAGGTATAATATCACCTATTTAGAAGGCAAACACATATGAAATAATTTAGTTACCACAAGAGGATATAGCATGATGGAAATTATTTGAACAAAAGTCAGTGGAGGAAGAAACGGAAGTGATTTTGTTACTGGAATCTACACTGCATCTTTGATCCAACTCTAGTGGCAGAAATGTTGATATGTACATCATCACCTTACCACATTACTGCTAATTGCTTCTCTTAAGTTGATTGGTGAAAAAATGCTTTTTGTTCCACATAGCATTAACATTATGAGTATTAGTTATGCTGATGCTTATTAGAAACATAGTTTTTAAATGCAGGCTTTTATGCCAAGTTAATCATTCACTTCCTAGTCATGCTTTTGACTTTCTGGGCTTTGCTAACTTACAAGCTGCACCTTGGAACTTTCCTCAGTACGCAGAACCTCTTTACACTGGAAAGTTCATTACTCCATCATTCCTGCTCCCCTCTCTAATGTTAACTTCCATTCTGGGGAGGAACCTACACTGGCCAACTTTCAATACCTCCCTAGTGTGTAGGATTCCCACTCCCCTCTTCATCCAACACACACACACACACACATGCATGCATACATTCCATTAGCCTTCCATATGTTTTTATCTGACTTTTAATTGGTTGGTTCTTTTCCTTTGTGCTTGAAATGGATCAAAATGACATCACTTATTGGTGATCAAGGGAAGCAATCCAAATCAAATCAAAGCTCTACTACAAATCAGGCACAAATAGACCATATGAACATTTGCAGTGGAGATGACTAAATTTACACAATTCATGTCTCTTTTGGGCTACTCATATTTCTGCTTTGCTCATAAGAGCACAGTGCAGGTGTACAAGGCTGGGTGCTCATGCCTCCCATGTCACATAATAAAGTCCAAATTTCTTCAGAGAAATCTTGAGGGCATCTCTGTATTGCTTCTGCTGATTTCCACATGATCACTTGTTTCCTATGAGTTCTCTGTGATACAGACTTTTAGACAAATGCCCATTTGACAGCATGGTCAGAATGCTTGACAGTACAGCTCAAGAAAAGACCTCAGTGTCTTATTTTGACAGATTATCTTCAGAATTTTTTTAAGAAGAGTTAAATGTGTGTGATTTGGTTTCCTGGTGCTGATATTCTGTTTCACAGGCAAACAACAATGGGATCAGCACCATGGCTCTGTGGACCTTCTGTTTAGTAGGCAGTCTCGTACCCTTTCTCTCCAGAACCCTTTCTGTCAGAACCTCTCTTACACTGAGCTAACTGACAATGCATTCAATAGCCTCATCATCATGGAAGAGAACTTACCCACAGCATTCAAAATTTCTCCCTTTGCTGTAACCAGTGCTTTCCTATATAGATGCTGCAGTGCTGTTTGGTGGAGAACCTCTGTTTTCTTAGTGTTAGTTTTTATGCCAAAATAAGAACAAGCAGCAGAACATCAATTCATACTTTGTCACTTCTCAGGCTCAGGCTCAGCATTGAATACAAACAATCTATGAACAAAAAGTCATGAATCAGCTCTGCCTCCAATTTAGTCTTGGCTTGTAGACTTTACAAATAAAATTGTTTCCCTCTGAGTGGCAGGATGTTCATTCTTTTTGAAGGCACCTGATAGCATTACTGAAAATATCATGTTAAAAAAACATGAGAGCAAGCCCACCAACACACAGGCCTGCTTTATTCCATTTTTGACTTGGAAAGCATGAGAGTATCATTAATGTAAGCATGCTATCATAAAACATACAATATTTAAGGACTTCTCTGGGCAACACATTTTCCCATGATTTTCCAAAGAATCATGTGACTAACAATACCAAAGGCCTTGGCCGGTTTGATGAGCACTGTACGTTTAACTCTCTTCTATTTCTGTAGCTTTCCCTGGAGTTATCAAGCAGCAAACACTGCATCAACCATTCCTCAGCCTATTCAAAAATAACATTGCCTTTTATGTAGATGTCTTATCATCTTCCAAGTGAAAGATCAGCCTATTAAGGAGAATTCTGGCAAGAATTTTGTTGGCAATGAAAAAGAGAGGTACCTGTGGCAATATATTTCCTTTTCCTTCATGGACATGGAAAATAGGGGCATCCTTGAAGTCCTAGGGGATAACTCTTGCCAGTCAGCTTTTGTATATATAATGGAGTCTCCAACTCCCCCACACAATTTTAAATCTCCACTGGAACAGAATCAGCATCAGGTGCTTCACCACACAAGAGGAATCTAATGACATTCAAATCCTTTTCTTTAGTTGGAAGTTTTACTAGAGGGGAATTGGCTTCAATGTGAAATACAAGATTAATGGCTTCAGCATTGATTGATGTTGGGAACATTATGAAATATTGCACCCATTGTTCCAGAATTATGTCTTTATCACTAATCAATGTGGTTCCATCTGCACTTAATTATAAGTGGAGATGTACTATAAGTTTTTGGCTCACAAATTGTCTTCAGGTCTTCATGAAAATGTTTTGGATTTGTACTATCAATACAAAACTGGATTTCATCTGCCTTTGTACTGAGCCAAAAAGTTTTCACTTCTCTATGCTTCACTTACATTTTACTTTTTGTTACAGTTAAATTTTCTTCCTTCTTGTTTGTTCTTCATTCTTGAGGAGGACCATGACATCGGGGAGGTTATGCCATCTTCATGGCACTCCCCATCACTGCAGCCACTCCAGAAAAAAAGATGCATATTATTCCAGCTGTGGTGAAATGGCCTTAATTTCTCAGTCTTGTTTCACTTAAGTATGTTATTTGGATGTAATCCCTGCTGAGTTCTCTTGCAGCAAGAGTAGTTCATCTTTCATGTGTCTTGAATTTCATATCATCGATAAATGTGCACACATTCTATCTACAATTAATGAATGGAATCATATTTGCAAAATTTTTTGTGCATATTTTTGTATTTTGATTACAAGATAGGATCCCTACTGCCAGATTAGGTAGGCCAGGATTAGATTAGGTGAAGCAAACAATTTTTATGGTACCTTTTCTAGTCCTTTCCTAATGCCAGGAGATAAGAAATGCAGTTTCCAAAAAAAAGGTCTGTTCAGATGCTCAGATGACTACCAAATCCAGCTATTGCTTCATTTCAGAGAGAAGATGACCCTCTGGCTGGGCTATGTATGTGCAGGGCTAGGATTATAGTCCCCACTGCCTCCACACCTGCTGCTTCATTATTTGCCTGTCATCACAGGACTTCAAGGTAAATAAAAATGATAAAATGGTATGGGTAAGATCTTTCGATTCATGCATAGATTGTATTTAAGTGAGTCAGAGCACCACAAAGTCCTTTGCCTTTTTCTCTATGCATTAAAGTCAGTGAAGCACAATATAAGGAAAAAAAAATGTTTGTAACAGCTTTTTTGTGTTGTTTAAGAATTGGAAAATTAATAGGTGCACATTAATTGGGGAGTGACTGAATAAATTGTAGTATATGAAGATAATAAGATGTTATTATTCTATAAATATGATGAATAATCTGATTTCAGAAAGATCTAGAAAGATTTACATGAATTGCTGCTGAGTGAAATAAACAGAACCAGAAATACATTGTACACAGTAACAAGAAGGTTACGTAATAATCAACTGCAAAGACTTAATTTTCAGTGCTTCAGTGATCCAAGGTAGTCCCAATAAACTTTGGATATGAAATGCCATCTGCAAACAGAAAAAAGAACTATGGAGATTGAATGTAAATTAACACATGCTACGATTAATTCTTTTTTCTGTTATTTTACTTTTTCTCTCTCTTGCTTTTCCCTTTTGTTATTTTTCTCTCACAATATGATTTGTAAAGAAATGTATATTTAAAAAGTTAATATACATATATAATGAGAAAAAAATTAATTAAAAAATATGTACATTGCAAGACAAAAATCAAGATAATTGGCAATGGCAGTGGATGATCCTGGTCTCTTCAATATCTACTCTTGCTCTAAGTACTCATAGAAACTTCTTCAGCCTCCTACAGAGCTGCTGGAACAAATTGCTCTTATCTTCTCATTCAGCCTAGAAGTTGTCATATTCTTGGGGTAGATACCCACCTAATTCAATGATATGGTTACTCTCAACCTGAGTGGACATCAGAGATAAATCACTGGACCTGAAAAGGGCTTGGCAGCCCTCATACCAAAGGTGTTAGTCTTCTGTAAACAGCCATACACATTGCCCTTTGAATATGTTTTTTCAACCCAGATAGTATTTTGATTTTTTTTTTTAATCTTCAGTACTTATCACAAAGTCAGGCACCTAGAAATTGTTTAATTTTTATTGCGTTACCTTCATAGGCAATTTGGAGCAACTATTCTGTTGTTAATGGTACAGTTCCAGTTCATTATATTTAATTTTTTTTAGACTATATTGAGGTCTGTCTCTATGCATAGATGCCTGTTAATTTTCACTTATGAACAGTGGGATTCTAATAAAAAAATTTGTCTACTAGATCAAGTCTTGCTCGATATTCAGTAGGTGTTAAGTTTTTGTAGTCTGAAATGATGTATGCAATTTTTACCATTTTAATACATAATGTAAATTGATTAATAAGCTTGGGGTCTGGGTAGAAACAGTATCTACTATAGAACCATTCCATATAACTTAGGTAGTTGTCTAAAATTACTCCATATACATACATTTTGTTAAAAAAAAAAAAAGGAAAAAAGACAAATTTTCCTTCTGTTTAGACATTATTATGAATGAATGGGAGGATAATTCACAGGGTTTTTTTTTTTTCTGAGTAGATAAATAAAGGAGTTGGAGGAGTTGTTTTTATTGTGTATCTATAATTTTATGGAACATCTGATAATCTCATATTGTAGTGCTTATAAGTATTTACAAAAAAGAATATTAAGAAAATAATTATAGTGTTCATGTCAACATCAGTTGCAGAGCATGTGGAAAAAGAATTTCTACATGAAAACTATATAAACATGTATTTTATTGCTTGGTGACTTCAATATAAAGGTAAGAGCAGAGGAGTATAGTCAAAAAATTGAAAAAAATTTGTTTCAGAAGTTGCAAATGATAGAGGTTACATTATTATAGAATATGCTGAGGAGTTTTGCCTATAAATCATAAATACTTTCTTAAGAAAATCCTAAAACATCAGATAGGGTGTGTACCAAATACATACCAAGAACATACCAAGAACCATAAATGTTGTCATCTGTAAAATGATGAAATCAGACTCTTGAGGATTCTTCCAAATCTAGATTTATAATACCCTATTTTAAATTTAAGTGTGTGTGTGTATATATATAAGTATATATATATAAACATATGTGTGTGTCTGTGTGTGTAGTACACAAACTTATTCATATCCTCACAAATATATATGGACATTTTTGCACATACACTGTGAAATATATACATGCATACATATAAAACAATAAGCATACATACATATACAATTACATATATGTGTGTGTTATTGCATACATGTACATGCATATGTTTTGTCCAGATCTATTATTTCAGTGATAAAGGGAGCTCTAAATAAGAAACTTTCTCAATAAATACAAATTCATGCCTGCTTTGTCACTTACAGTATTACAGGATTGCCTGCCAAAAAGCAAAAAGCATAATGCCTAAGTTAGTTGGGCTTATATGTTCTATATTACTTAACTTCCTATGATCAGGCATTCACATATTATTATGAACATGAATATACAATGTTCTCTCAGTCTAAGTACATAAATATTTTTAAACAAGGCTTTTTTTAACATTCAAGTAATTAAAATTATACTATCCAAATATCCAAAAATCCAAATCCATATTCAAACAACTTAGCAATGAAAATGCATGATTGGGTTCATTAATAGAAAGATAGGAAACCACAATTCTGAGGTCAATTCAATTCAATAAACATTCATTAAGCAGTTACTACCTTCAAAGTACTGTTCCTTGAAGGACAAAAATGAAATATTTCCTGACAGGTGGAACTTTGAAATAATGAAGTGCATTTATAATCCTCTTAAACAGAAAAAAATTTTGCCAAGCAATATATGCCTTATAAATATATGATATGTGACATATGCATGTGCATATATATGTATAATTATCCACTTGTTTGTGCATATATTCATATTTGCATATAAAATTATGTGTATGTATATGTCTACATTTAATTTTATGCAAATACAATCACATTTAAAGAGGGAATATGTTTAGAGCATGATAATTCAGTATTCCCCTTTGTTTCTTGTAAGTTAAGTCCTAAAAAATTGTACAGCTTTTGGTCCTTTCCACTCTTAGTTTGCCTTTGGTCTTTCACTTATCTCATAGATCAGTCCTTTTCTTTAAAAGAAAGCTATAAAGATGAGATCAACAAGTAGGATTTATATCAGGAATGCAGGGCTGGTTTAATATTAGAAAAACTATTAGTATAATTGACCATATTAAAAATCAAATCAATAAAAACCATATGATCATCTCAATAGATGCAGAAAAAGCATTTGACAAAATCCAACATCCATTCCTACTAAAAACGCTTGAGAGTACAGGAATAAATGGACCATTCCTTAGAATAATCAGGAGCATATATTTAAAACCTTCAGTAAACATCATATGTAATGGCGATAACTAGAACCTTTCCCAGTAAGATCAGGAGTGAAACAAGGTTGCCCACTATCACCATTACTATTCAATATAGTCCTAGAAACACTAGCCTCGGCAATAAGAGCCGAGAAAGAGATTCAAGGAATTAGAGTAGGAAATGAGGAAATCAAATCACTCTTTGCAGATGACATGATGGTATACTTAGAGAATCCCAAAGACTCTGCTAAAAAGCTATTAGAAATAATTCAGAATTTAGCAAAGTTGCAGGATACAAAATAAATCCACATAAATCCTCAGCATTTTTATATATCACCAACAAAATGGAACAGCAAGAGATACAAAGAGAAATTCCAATCCAAACAAATGTTGAGAGTATAAAGTATTTGGGAATCCATCTACCAAAGAATAGTCAGGAATTATATGAGAAAAATTACAAAACACTTGGCACAAAAATAAAGTCAGATTTAAATAATTGGAAAGACATTCAGTGCTCTTGGATAGGCCGAGCGAATATAATAAAGATGACAATACTCCCCAAACTAATCTCTTTATTTAGTGCTATATAATATATATAAAACATGGAATTAATATTATATATTTTATTGAAATTTTGTTTATATATAACCAAGAACAATAGAAAAACAAAAACAAAATAAATACAAACATTAACAAAACAAATGGCATAACTATAAGCCCCACATAACATGGATTGCTACTCATTTACTCAACAAAATATTTCTAACTCTTGGTAGTCCCACCATCATTCTCTTGTACATGTGTCTTGTACATCAGACTCCCAAGAAACTATTTTAATGACCTAGAAAAAATAACAACAAAATTCATATGGAAGAATAAAAGGTTGAGAATTGCAAGGGAACTAATGAAAAAAAAAATCAGATGAAGATGGTCTAAGTGTACCTGATCTAAAGCTATATTATATAGCAACAGTCACCAAAACCATTTGGTATTGGCTAGGAAATAGACTGGTCGATCAGTGGAACAGATTAGATACAAAGGACAAAAAAGGGTACATCTATAACAATCTAATCTTTGACAAACCTAAAGATACCAACATTAGGGATAAAAATTCATTATTTGAAAAAAACTGTTGGGAAAACTGGAAATTAGTATGGCAGAAATTAGATATGGATCCACACTTAACACCATATACCAAGATAAGATCAAAATGGGTCCATGATTTAAGCATAAAGAGTGAGATAATAAATAGATTAGAGGAACAGAGGATAGTCTACCTCTCAGACCTGCCTAGGAGGAAGGAATTTATGACCAGAGGAGAACTAGAGATCATTATTGATCACAAAATAGAAGATTTTGATTACATCAAACTACAAAGTTTCTGTACAAACAATACTAATGCAAACCAGATTAGAAGGGAAGTAACAAATTGGGAAAATATTTTTAAAATTAAAGATTCTAACAAAGGTCTCATTTCCAAAATATATAGAGAACTGACCCTAATTTATAAGAAATCAAACCATTCTCCAATTGATAAATGGTCAAAGGATATGAACAGACAATTCTCAGATGATGAAATTGAAACTATATCCACTCATATGAAAGTGTTCCAATTCACTACTGATCAGAGAAATGCAATTTAAGACAACTCTGAGATACCACTACACATCTGTCAGATTGGCTAAGATGACAGGAACAAATAATGATGAATATTGGAGGGGATGTGGGAAAACTGGGACACTAATGCATTGTTGGTGGAGTTGTGAAAGAATCCAGCCATTCTGGAGAGCAATTTGGAACTATGCCCAAAAAGTTATCAAACTGTGCATACCCTTTGACCCAGCATAGCTGTTATTGGGCTTATATCCCAAAGAAATACTAAAGAGGGGAAAGGGACCTGCATGTGCCAAAATGTTTGTGGCAGCTCTTTTTGTAGTAGATAGAAACTGGAAGTTGAATGGATGCCCATCAATTGGAGAATGGTTGGGTAAATTGTGGTATATGAATGTTATGGAATATTATTGTTCTGTAAGAAATGACCAGCAGAATGAATCCAGAGAGGCCTGGAGAGACTTAAATCAACTGATGATGAGTGAAAGATCACTATACACTTCAACAACAATACTGTATGAAGATATATTCTGATGAAAGTGGATATCTTCAACATAAAGAAGATCCAACTCACTTCCAGTTGATCAATGATGGACAGAAACAACTACACCTAGAGAAGGAACACTGGGAAGTGAATGTAATCTGTTAGCACTACTGTCTATCTACCCAGGTTACTTATACCTTCGGAATCTAATACTTAATGTGCAACAAGAAAATGGTATTTAAACACATATATTATATCTGGGTTATATTGTAACATATGTAAAATGTATGGGATTGCCTGTCATCAAGGGGAGGGAGTAGAGGGAGGGAGGGGATAATTTGAAAAAATGAATACAAGGGATAATATTATAAAAAAATTACTCATGCATATATACTGTGAAAAAATTATAAATTAAAAACAAAAGATGAGATTAAAATAATGTATTGCTTAATAGCATTGATCATTATACCTGTTTAACTTTCTGTGGTTTGATGTTTGCCAATTAAATAATCTGTTCATCCTTAGTTATTTTTTTTTTAATTTCTATTTTGCCAATACTATCTCAAATATCTCTTGTCATGAGTAGAAATACTTACTTTCAGTAATTATTACTCTTAATATTCCTTAGATTTATTTACTTATATTTTATTTAGGGTTGCAATTTGAATTATTTTGATTCTTGGAATAAATTACTCCAATCCTTTGAGGACTGTCATATCAGTAGAATAATCCCATGGCACTTGAATTACCCTTCCTTCTAAAACAAAGGTGTCACCCCCCTCCATCCTGGCTAATTGTAAAATTTGCTATATGTCATCGAAATTGTCACTATACATTTTGGAGTTTAAAAACATTTCTTTTGGTTTATTTGTTTTTCTTGACAGTGTATTGTGAAGTTTCTCGATGGAAGCTTTTTCTTTCTTTCTTTTTTTTTTTTTTTTTTAACTGTATTGAATAACTTTATACAGTTTTCCTGAGTTATTTTCTAAATTTGTGTTCAGATTTTCTGATTTATTATGTTCTTTTGGTAAACTAATAATTTTGAAATCGTATCCTCTAATATAATTAGTATATTTGGTCTTTGTAGAATTCCTATGCTATCTTATTTATTTATTTATTTATTTATTTATTTATTTATTTATTTATTTATTTATTTATTTATTTATTTATTTATTTTTACATGCTGATTTGTTTCTTCTGCAAAATTTTCTCTGTTACAATGTTTATTGTATTCTAAATCTATCCTCTTTGAAGCAGTTTTTACTTATTTGAAGAGAATCTTAATCATGTATTCATGTATTTTTCTATAACTAATGATATTTATTTTTAAATTCTACTTTAAGAGCTTTAATTTATATTTTAAAATCATTCTTAATATTTTGTCTTTTAGCGATTTTATTTCTCTTTGTAACTATTTGGGAAGTTCTTGTTATTGTTCTATAATTTCTAAAGTCTAAAAATTAAGTAATTTTCATCAGATATTATGTTTATCTTCATTTCTATTACACACAGACACAGACATACATGTGTTCATTTTCATAACTCACATCACATTGGCTTCTTAAATCCCAAGACTGTTGGATTTTGGCACACATAGGATCTAGGAGCAAGACTTTGGGTGGATAATCTAAATACTAACTTGTGAACTCCTGCCAGCAGGCTTTCCTTTAACAATCAGACCAAAAATATCGTTCTGTATTTAAACTTTATATTCAAATAGAAAAACAAGAATAGTAATTACAAAGTATTTTCCCCAATATTAGGGACACATTCTTCCATAAGTATGTCAACAGTTCAAGAAAGGAAAAGAGTAGAAATGAACTTAAAGTACAATTGTTGTTAGTCACATATATGGGAAATACATGTGGCTAAGGAAATTAATTCCTAATTCCAGAAACCTAGGACCTCAAGACTATTTCCCTATCTAGAGAGTCCTCATAAATTTACTAAAAATTGATTAACAAGCTACTCTCAAAGCCTTTCTTTACTAAGGGTTCAACACTTTCCAGATAACCTTCCACTTTTCATCAGTGCCTTTACTTGGTTTTTACTCCATAGAATATCAAAATTTATTCTGAGTACTTTTTTCCTATTTTTTCCAGCTTCCTTTTATATGTTGTGTGCATACATGTGTGCGAATTATATATATAGGAATATATATATATGCATATATATGTATATATTATATGTGTATATACACCCATGCATACATGTGTATGTGTATATATAAACATATATATGTGTGTATATATAAATATATGCATATATATATGTATATACATATACATTTTCAATGGTCATGCATTTCTTTTTCTTTTCCTCCCATTTGGCTTCCCCACTATAGGAAAAAAAAAGTATTACTGGGAAAAGAAAAATAAAGAAAATAAAGCCCTTGTAATAAATAGTCAAGCAAAACTAATTCCCATACTGTTCATGTTTAAAAATTTGTCTCATTCTGCATATTTTGCCCATTATCTCCCTGTCAGGAGGGAATAGGTCATACCTTATCAATAGAAATTGTATTTGGTGATTGCATTGATCACAATTTATAATTCCAAAGTCATTTATCTTTAGGATGTTTTTGTTTGTTTGTTTGCTTTTTATTGTACTAAGTTCTTCTTTACATTCTGAAACTTTCAGTTCACTAAAGTCTTTCTAGGTTTCCCAGAAATTATCTCTTTCATTAATTATTATGGCACAGGTCCAGGCTTAAACCCAAATCATTCTGGCTTTCATTGATTGACAAACAACAGATCCCAAACTTGGTCACTGTTTGGCCCTTATTGACTCAAAGAGAATGTAAATAGCAATTGTTTCTATTTTGGCCAGAAATCCTAAAGGTCTTCTCCTTCCCAGTGGATTTTTTTGATTAGGTAAAAAAGAGCATTCTCAGCCTCATTTATTACCTATCTTTAATTACTTATTGGACATTACCTTATTCAAACTAAGACCTTTTAAGGAGTTTAGCTTAAAAAGTCCCAGGTGTTCCACTGCATCTCCATCTCCAGTCATTCTGATCTATATCTTGCCACTGGACCCAAATGATTTCAGAGAAGCAAGTAAGGCTGGTGACTTTGTACAACCCTCTCTCACTTAAACTCAATTGACTTGCATTTTATGGCATGAGTTCACTAATACCATGGTCCTCTTTGAGAATGAAGAACAAATAACAGTTTTTAGCCATAGTTCCAATCTACCATAATTTGTTTACCCATTTCCAAATTGATGGAAGGTTCTCAGATAATTTGTTTGTTTTGTTTTTCTCTTTTTCTTTTGATATTTTATTACTGCTGAGTCAAAGGGCATCAGGTTTAGTTATTTTTAGGGTATGTTGCCAAACATTTCCATAAAGACTGTTCCAATTTACAGGTCCTCTAGCAGTGTATTGATGTAACTGATTTCCCACAATCAACCAAACTAGTTATTTTCTTTTAGGTTAACTTTGTCAAGTTGAAGAGTGTGAAACAGGGCCTCAAAGTTGTGTTAATTTGCTCTTCTCTAATTTAGTGATTTGGAGAATTTTCTTTTCATGTAGTTCCAGATAACTTTTATTTCTGTTCTTGAGAATTGCCTCTTTATATCCTTTAGATATTTATCAGTTGAGAAAGCCACTACCATTCTTGAAGACCTTCTATTGAATTGTAGTCTTATTAAAATATGTCAATAGGGAGTATAATCACATTTACAAAATCAGAATTTCCTGGAATATTAAGTCCTGTGTCATATGACCTTGAAATCAGTTTGATTAATTAAATACAAGAGGATTTTATTGCAATTGTCATGGATAGATAAGAGAAAGGGTGTGATACAAGGGAATAATAATATTCACCTTAGAATAAGAAAGGTCCAGGTTTAAGTGAGTCTTATTCTGACACTGTTATTCAAGTCAATTTAATTAAGTTTTGTATACTTCAGGAAATGCCCAGAGAATTTTCTAAGTTACAGATGAATTTCAATATGTATACTGGAGAAAGATCACATTTTGCAAATTTCTTATGTTGACAAAAATCACAGAACATGAGCATGTCTTTTTGTGAATGTTTGTACATTCATAAGTGCATGGTGTGTGTGTGTGTGTGTGTGTGTGTGTGTGTGTGCAGCCCAGGAGAACTTGCTATTTTATCTCATTGAGTTACTATTTTCCTGTGGGCATTAGGAAATGATTCACAAAGATAGAACTAGTGGAAAGCGATTTAAGATTTTGTCATGGGAAAAAGAGTAAACTTCTTTCCTCTCCAAACAGAACGTGCTCCTCTTTTTGCTAAAGAAACCAAAGGAACTCACTGGGACAAAAGGAATAGCATTTTTATGTTATTTCTTCCAGTCTAGGATATCATTGATATGAGCAGCAACTGCCACTGAGATATGGAATCAGTGAGTATCCCCAAAGACAATGATGATCAATCAGGAATACAATCAGGATTTCCCAGAGCCTGATAAGGATTGTTAAGTATTTAGACTCTGTATGCAGGCCAGAGAACAGAATCTGTCTTACCTGGAATCATTGAGCCTAAGGGGGAAAAAAAAAAAAGTGAACATTTTTTTCTCTTTGGGAGCTTCAGGCTTGTCATGAGAGGGGTTAAGGAAGCAGACTCACTAGGTGTTAAGTAGAGTGAGTGTGCATTTTTCTTTAATATTCTATTCCATATTACAAAAAAAAAAAAAAAAAAAAAAAGTTGATCACATTATGCTTAGTATCTATGGGAAGAGAGGATTTCTCCTAACAGGCAGGGGCATGTGTAAAAAAAAAAAAAAAAAAAAAAAAAAAAAAGTAGACTTCACATTTTAGTAAGAAATGGATTTTTTAAAAAAAATTCACCTCCTGCTGAATTAGAACTCAATCAGAAACATTTTAAAAAGCATTCCTGAACTGAGCACTCAAAAGCAGCAAAAACATGTTGCTTCCCAAGATTTCCCACATTCTTGTAACCAAATAGATCTCATGCATGGCAGACCAAAAGGAACAATTTATGTAGATTGCTACATGTTAGCCAATTAAATATATATGAGGAAGTTCATTTAAAACTTCCCAGAATGGATTATATCAGCAACACAGATAACAAGCATTTATTAAGTGTTTACTATATGCCAGACACAAATATTTGACAGGTATTTCTCTGAAGGACACAAGGACAGCAATACTAAGTCAAAGAGCTTAGGATCCTTGATGTATCCATTGTTCCTAATCCTGCTTCTCAAACTATTGGAGCAAGAGACATCATCTGGGTGTTTTGTATCCCTTGCTCTTTATCATGTGCTATACACACTAACTTGATACCTTGGGATGGAATGAAATTCAAGGGGATCCACCTCTTTGGCTGAGTTGGACATACCTGTATAATATTAAAGTTACCTACTAAAAACTGTCCCCACCTTAAAACTATTGCAGATCAGTTCATTAATATATTGCTACCTTGATATATTTATAATAAAATCTCTTAATTTTCTTTGTCCTGAGTTTTAAACAAAGAAGTTTCCTTTCTACACATAATTATGTCTGATCTACATTAAATTTGTGTCTATCAATATCTATTTACCAAACATACATAATATATACATACAAATATATAGATAAATATCCATTTCTATCTATCCATCTATCTATGGATATATTAGATAGATAGATAGATAGATAGATAGATAGATAGATAGATAGATAGCTATTATATATCTATGATGTTATGTGTACATATTTGTCTAATTTATTTTTTAAACCAGAGATTTTGTGTGTATAAAGAATTCTCTGGTGTGTAAACTTCCTCCATCAGTGAGTACTGGATAATAATTTCTAATTTATACTCATAGAGAATTTCCTGGGAAGCTGAAAGGTTACATGTTTGGTCCATGAACCATATTTAGTATATGTTCCAGGAAGCACTTGAAACGAGGCTTTCTGAGGCCATTATCCATTTAGTCGTGATTCCTTTGTGGTGCATATACAATCACAAATACAAACAGAGTTCCCCATACATATTTATATGAGTGAGTAAATATTTGAATATATGTTTATTGACTCAATAAGCATTTATTAAACCCAACTAAGTATAATTAACTGGGCTAGCAACTAGGAGAGAAATAAAAGACATATCCCTGAGTGCAAGGAATGTTCAGTTCTATTGTCGTGTGTGTGTGTGTGTGTGTGTGCACGTTTTCTGTCAATATAGTACAATAATATGGAGAAAATTTGTTCTGAATGAAGCTAATTGCATGCAAAGTGACATAATGAGGTTGTTGGTCACAAATATATTTTCCTTCTACAAATGAAACATACACCCCGTGCACACATGCACACAGGCACTCAGAGGCAGGTCAATTCTTCTTTCAGACTCTCTGGATAAAGACAAGCTAATGAGGCTCATCAAACATTTACTTGCCCAGTCCCACATCAACATCTGGGAAGTAGGGGTTACCATATGTATTACCAGGGTCAGGTTGAAGCTGGTTGAACTAATACTCCAGGTGATGTTTTAAAGCTTTTAAATCAGAATGATTTCCTGTCACTCTAGATGAGGCAGCTACTAAAATCACTTCCCATCACTTAGTGCTTGGGTGCATAAAAGGACAGGACACTAATCTACTTTGTCACTAAATCCACTGAATTACTTTTTCTAATCTTTTCAATGTTAAGGTCTGGGAACAAAGGAGAATAGGCACCTCCTTACTTGGGGCACAAATATCAAGAAGAACACAATGGAAGAATTTTTCTTTTTTTCCATAAACAGAACATTTGTTTGGTTCTGATCATTATCCAAATCTTTAAAGCTTAAAGACAGACAAGGAAGCCTCCAAAAGCTTGTGTATTCAAAATTCTGTAGGAACCTGTTATTTAAGATATTATCAGATGTTATGAATAACAAAGAAATCCTTGTGAAGAATTGCTATCCAGGAGGGAGCTCATCTCAGAATTGAAAAAGAAATAGTATACTCACTCAAGACAAAGCCTATGATAATGAATACATGCTGCTAAATTTTAAAAACATGGTTTTTTAATCACTTAATTTAGTGAGATGCTATTGCCAAAAATTATGTATTTGTCACTTTTTTTTTTTTAATCATGCTTTTGTTGGGGGGGGGGTTAAAAGAGAGATGATTTTTCTGGGGTGGACCTAATTTTCATTGTATCCTACTTAAAAGTAAGAGTAAACTAATTTGATTTGAGATTTGGAAGAAATTCAGGCATTATAGGGGTCAGTCAAGTTTTGAAGCCAGCAGTGTTTGCAGTAGAGAAATTTGCACTCTCATGGGATGCAGAGTTACTACAGGCAGATGTCTTCTTCTGGGCCAACAATACTACCTTCCATTCTTACTGGTTGAAGGAGAACAGGATGGTGGAATTTAGAAGAAGTTTGAAAAACAGCCCCAGAGATTCTTAACCTGGAGTCTATGAAAACTTGTTCTGAGTACTTTGATACCTCCAAAGATGTTCTGAGGGCAATTCACACACCTTATGGCACAGGTTTTTCTCAAATTTAAAGAAAGAATTACTAAGAAAGTGAAGTCTTGCTCATCTCCATAATTGGCTTAAAAGATCCAATTGTTACATTTTCAGCATGACCATTTACAACTCAGAAATCAGCAGTTCCTACAAATCCAGGTTTAAGTAATTTGTTTTTTGATTGTCTAAACTTCAGAAAATATTAAAATGAAGACTAAAAAGAAAAATGCATCAGTATGTTTTCCCTAGAGAAGCTCATTGTTAAAACACTAACACACTCTGTTTTGTTCCATAAACATTGCTTGAGCTCAGAAGCAATGTAGTAGAAGGTTCATAGAATGAAATCATGGAGATGTGGGAACTAGAGTAGTAGTAAGAGTAGTGATAAAAGCAGTGGTACAACACACCTCTCAGATTGGCTCAAATGAAAGGAAAAGACAAGGGTGAATATTGGATAGAATGTGGGAAAATTGGGACACTGATAAATTGTTGATGGAGTTATGAAGTGATCCAGCCATTCTGGAGAGCAATTTGGAACTATGCCCCTAAAGAGATCAAACTGTGCATACCCTTTGATCCAGCAGTGTTACTACAGGGCTTATATCCCAAAGAGATCGTAAAGAAGGGAAAGAGACCCACATGTGCAAAAAATGTTTGTGGCAGCCCTTTTTGAAGTGGCAAGAAACTGGAAATTGAGTGGATTCCCATCAATTGGAGAATGGTTGGTTAAATTGTGGTATATGAATGTTATGGAATATTATTGTTCTGTAAGAAATGACCAGCATTTGATTTCAAATAGACCTGGAGAAACCTACATGAACTAATGCTAAGTGAAATGAGCAGAACCAGGAAATCATTGTATACAGCAACAAGATTATATGATGATCAATAACTATAGCAATCTAGTGTTGACAAACTGAAAGATCCCAACTTTTGAGATAAGAATTCACTATTGGACAAAAACTGCCGGGAAAACTGGAAATTAGTATGGCAGAAAACAGGCTTAACATCGTACACCAAGATAAGATCAAAATGGGTTCATGATTTAGACATAAAGAATGAGATTATAAATAAATTAGAGGAACATAGGATAGTTTACTTCTCAAATTTGTGGAGGAGGAAGGAATTTGTGACTAAAGAAGACCTAGAGATCATTATTGATCACAAAATAGAAAAGTTTGATTATATCAAATTAAAAAGCCTTGGTACAAACAAAACCAATGCAAACACAATTAGAAAGGAAGAAATAAAGCAGGAAAACATTTTTACAACTAAAAGTTCTGAGAAAGGCCTCATTTTCAAAATATATAGAGAATTGACTCTAATTATAAAAATCAAGCCATTCTCCAATGAATAAATGGTGAAAGTATATGAACAGACAATTTTCAGGTGATGAAATTGAAACTCTACTCATATGAAAGGGTGTTCCAAATTACTATTGATCAGAGAAATGCAAATTAAGACAACTCTGAGATACCACTACACACTTGTCAGACTGGTTAAGATAGCAGGAAAAAATAATAATGAATGTTGGAGGGGATGTGGGAAAATGCTGATGGAGTTGTGAATGGATCCAACCATTCTGGAAAGCAATTTGGAATTATGCTCAAAAAGTTATCAAACTGTGCATGCCCTTTGACCCACCGGTGTTACTACTGGGCTTATATCCCAAAGAGATCTTAAAGAAGGGAAAGGGACCTGTATGTGCAAGAATGTTTGTGTCAATCGTTTTTGCAGTGGCTAGAAACTGGAAACTGAGTGAATTCCCATCAATTGGAGAATGGTTGGGTAAATTGTGGTATATGAATGATATGGAATATTATTGTTCTGTAAGAAATGACCAGCAAGATGAATACAGAGAGGCCTGGAGAGACTTATATGAACTGATGCTGAGTGAATCAGAAGATCATTATCTACTTCAACAATAATACTGTATGGGGATGTATTCTGATGGAAGTGGATATCTTCAACAAAGAGAAGATCTAATTCAGTTCCAATTGATCAATGATGGACAGAATCAACTACACCTAGAGAAGGAAATGAATGTGGACTATTTGCATTTTTGTTTTTCTTCCCAGGTTATTTTTAACTTCCGAATCTAATTTTTATTGTGCAATAAGAGAACTGTTCAGTTCTACACACATATATTATATATAAGATATACTTTAACATGTTTAACATGTATTAGACTGCCTGCCATCTAGGGAAGGGGGTGGAGGGAGGGAAGGAAAAAGTTGGAACAGAAGTGTGTGCAAGGAATAATTTTGTAAAAATTACCCATGCATATGTTTGGTCAATAAAAAGCTATAATTAAAAAAAATGAAATGATCAGCAAGATGATTTCAGAGAAGCCTGGAGAGACTTACATGAACTGATGCTAAGTGAAGTGAATAGGATCAGGAGATCATTGTATATGACAACAAGATTATATGAAATTCAATTCTGATGAAAGTGACTCCTTTCAATGATGAGATGATTCAGGGCAGTTTCAATGATCTTGTGATGAAGAGAGCCATCTACATCCAGAGAGAAGACTGCAGGAACTAAGTGTAGATCACAACTTATCATTTTCACTCTTTTTGTTGCTGTTTGCTTGCATTTTATTTTCTTTCTCATTTTTTCTCTTTTTGATCTGATTTTTCTTGTGTAGCACGATGATTGTCTAAACATGTACGCATATATTGGAATTAATATATATTTTACCATATTTAGCATATATTGGATTACTTGCCATCTAGGGGAGGAGGTATGGGGAAGAGGGGGGAAAATGGGAACACAAGGCTTTGCAAGGGTCAGTGTTGAATACTTATCCATGTATATGTTTTGAAAATAAAAAGATTTAATAACAAATAAATAAATAAACAGTTAAAAAAAAAGATTATACAATGATCAATTCTGATGGACATGACTCTTTCCAACAATGAGATGACTGATGTCAGTTCCAATGATCTTGTGATGAAGAGAGCCATCTACAGCCAGAGAGAGGACTCTGGGAACTGAGTGTATATCATAATATAGCATTCTCACTCTTTTTGTTGTTTTTCATTTGCATTTTTTCTTACTCATTTACTTTCCTTTTTGATCTGATTTTTCTTGTGCAATAAGAGAATTGTCTCAATATGTTTATACATATTGGATTTAACATATATTTTAACATGTTTAAAATATTTCTTGCCATCTAGGGGTGGGGGTAAGGAGAAGGAGGCAAAAATCTGAAACACAAGGCTATGTAAGGGTCAATGTCAAATTATCCGTGCATATGTTTTGAAAATAAAAAGCTTTATAGAAAAAAAAAAAAAAAGATAAGAGTAATGGTAATAGTGGTTGAGGTGATGGTAGTCATAGATTACTATGACTATGACTAGTAATTATAACTAGAATTTATAGTCTTATGAGGTTTCCATGTTCTTTACATTCATTATTTCATTTGAGCCTCATAACACCTATGTACTTACCCTAAGGAATCATAGATAACTCTATTTCAACATACTAACTTTTGTTTATATCTACAATTATTAATACATATTTATATATAAGTTTATATAATAAATGTATAAGTATTTAATATTTTATATATATATATATAAATATTACATATTTTATATCTATAATATATATATATATATATATATACACACACATATGCAAAGGAAACTGATTTGTGTGTGTTCATGCACATTTTATGTCTTTAAAGACATTATTCTAAGAAAGGATCCATCAACTTTACTTGTCAAAGGGACATATCACACACACACACACACACACACACACACAACATATGACCTAATCTAAGAGTGGTAATCCAGCAAGGTGATGAAAGTCAGCAGTTGTATTGAGGAATTATAAAAGAAAAGGAAACAATGGTTAAAAAAGTTTCTGCATTCCAAGTTGAACAGTCTCAGATATAGGGGAAAGAGGCAGCAGAATTGAATTGGCAAGAAAAAATGAAAATCAGCATCTTCTATTTCAAGACTAAAATGGATGAGACTAAAGTCAGAGGTGTTTTAAGTTGTTTCAATTACTCCAAAATGAAATATTGCCCATAAGAGAAATTGTTCCCCTATGCTATAGGTTTTTCTCAAATTTAGGGAAGAATTTTTAAGACACTAAAGTCTTGGTCATGTCCATAATTAAAGGAAAAATGGGAAGTTTCTTAGTTCCAAGATTAGGTCTTCATAATCTGAGTGAGAAAAGAACAGAAAACACTTAAAAGAGCTGAGGACAAGGTCATGAAAGTCTAATTACTCCGCTAAAAATGGGAGGAGATCCAGAATGAGTGTTTCATGCCCTGGAAAAAAACAACTGTACCATTCAGACACTTGTACTTATAAACACACACACACACACACACACACACACACACACACACACACACACACACACATATATATATACAAAATGTCATGAGGAAGACCCATACTGATATTTTCTATATTGCAAACAAAAAGATAGATACCTAGTATCCACTTTAGTTTTCTTGATCATATTGTTTTGAAAATAGGAGATAATGAATCAAATTCCTCCTAGTCCTACACCAATTCAATTCAAGAAATAATTCTTAATTAAATATCTACTATATTTCAAGAACTATCTCAGACAAGGAGGATATCAAAAATAAATAAATGGATGAATGAGTTAAGTAATGAATAACGAAACAAAAATAAATAAATAAGTGGTCCCTATTCTAAAGAACTTTTATTCTATCAGGAGAGACAACAAATGCACAAGTAATAGAAAATATAAACAAAATGAATATGCAGATTTTTGGGGAATGTTTTGTGTATGTGTGTGTGTGTGTGTGTGTGTGTGTGTGTGTGTGTGTGGAATAGTTACTCCTGGATCAGGAAAGTGCTTTATCTGTTTCCAAGAAAACTCAGTTTTTAATACAAATTTATTAAGTATCTACTATATTCAGGGCATTGAGCTATGTTCCGGAAGTACAAAGAAAAATAAACCAATATCTGATTTTAAGGACCTTATATTCTATCTCTTACCAGCATGAAATGTTGGTATGTGGTTGTTATATTTTCAAGTTGAGATTCAGACAGAGCAGACAGCGGTGACTTGGGAAGGTGGAGATTGTCTAGGTCATATATGTGCAATATGTGCAATCACCCTTCTAACCAAGACTTGGGCTTTTATCATGCTGCTGCATTCATGCAGACACATATTTCTACTTGGTAAATTCAAAGTTAACATGACTCTGTGGACCTCTGTGAAAGCCAGAATTTCTCCATAACTTCTTGGGACAGAAACAAATTCCTAAAGACTCTTCAAGATATGTGAAAAAGAAAAGAAAGACTTTGGAAGTTGTGAACATGGTAGAAGAAACTGGTTCCTCAATATTTTCTTGATTTCTGTTTTACCTTTTTAAAGGCTTGAGAAAATTTCTCCTTAGGTGAGATGGTGACTCTGGATAAACTGAATGGACATCTTATTAAGCTCCTATTTAATAATACATTCACTTTTATCTTAAATCTAGTATCTTCTAATATGTATAACTTCTTTGATTTTTATCTGCTATTTACTTGAATAAATGAATCTTCCCTATTTGTGGACATCTTTTGTATATACTAAGCATGTTAAGTTTTTTCTTTTGGGGAAAAGAGTTACTTTGGGATCAGGTAAGTGGATTTAGCTGAGTTTCCAAAGGAACTCAATGCTTAATTAATATTTATTAAGTAATTAATGTGGAGGAGTCCAAGACAATATGTACAAATTTGGGATTACTCTCCTCACTTTTTAAGTATGACTTGGAAAATGTCTTTGTTTTGAAACAACCTTAGGCCTAGATCAGCAATTTTTTAAACAGAAGATCTATATTAATCTAGACTGGCACTCCTCTTGGGGATAGGCAAGGGAAGAAACAAATGTCAAATCATACATTTCTTCTCCCACAGGAGAAATTTTAATCTTCCTTGGAGAGGAGTGGACCAGATTCCCTCATCAGCCTCATCTATACATTAAGACAGTCTCTCTGACTCTGTCTCTATCTCTGTCTATAGAGAGATAGATAGATTACATATATATATATATATATATATACACACACATACATACATATATATTTTTTTTGGTGGAGAAGAAATAAACATTTATAAAGCACCTATCATGTAACAGAGGGACAGCTAGGTGGTATGGTGGATAGAGTACTGGGCCCAGAATGAAGAAAAGAAGACAATCTATATTGACATATATATTGTGCATAAGCAGACACATATAATAGTAATGGATTAGTGATGTTTGTGATAGGAATGGCACCTTGTTGATGGGGGACATTACTAAACATTCTATGTACCTGAGAATTTGTCTAATTATTCTGAAAAGCAATTTGGAAGTATGCTAGGCAATGTCTAAATTATTCATATCCTTTGAGCCAAAGATCCTCCTGCTAGGCATATGTCCTGAGGAGGTTAAAATTAGAAAGAAAAGTTTCAAATATATCGAAATATTTATAGCAGCACTTTTTTCTGGCAATGAATCAGAAACAAAGTAGATGTGCATTGGCTGGGAAATAACTAAATAAATTTAATTGTCTTGCATGAATATAATAGAATATTACTTTGCTCTCATGGTATAGTAAATAAACATTGGGTATGAAGCCCCAGATACCTAGATTGATTGATTGATTGATTTATCTATCTATCTATTTATTTATTACAAGCTTTTTATTTACAAAATATACATGAGTAATTTTTTTCAACATTGACCTTGCAAAACCTTTTTTTCCAAATTTTCCCCTTCTTCCCCCACCCCCTCCCCTAACTGGTAGGTAGTCATGGTTAACATACTAAATATGTTAAAATACATGTTAAATCCAATATATACATATTTGTGCAGTTATCTTGCTGCACAAGAAAAATAAGATCAAGAAGGAAGAAAAAGAAAAACTGATAAAGAAAACAAAAATGCAAGCAAATAACAATAGAGAGAGTGAGAATTCTATGTTGAGATCCACACTCTGTTTCCATGGTTCTCTCTCTGGGTGCAAATGGCTCTCTTAATCATTGAACAATTGGAACTGGTTTGAATCATCTTATTGTTGAAGAGAGCTGCACCCCTCAGAATTGATCATCATATAGTCTTGTTGTTGGCCTGTATGATGATCTCCTGAAGATACCTAGATTTAAATCTTTTTTTTTCCTTTCTTTCTTTCTTTTTTCTTTCTTTTTTTTTTCTTTCTGATACTTACAAGGGACATGCAAATGTATCTAGTTAATGCAATGCAATGCAAGCCAATTAATCTTTTGTTGCCTAAGAGTTTTGAACTGTAAAATTAAGAAGTTAAACTACATAGCTTTTTCAGGACCTTACACTAAGATTCTATAATTGTACAAACATAATGAATATAGAGAATCATAGACTTATTTACAGTGAGGTAAAGAAAAGTATACAATTCAAGAAAAATAATATTCACAATGCTTACTGCAACTTAAATGGAAAAAAAAATACAGCAATGGGAGCAAAACTGAATACTGTGTCATAATGACCCAATGTGGACCGCAAGAAGAGATGTGGAAATGTACCTCCTTTTCTTTGCAGTGGTGAGAAATATTTTGTATAAAACAAGGCACATATTCTGAGACCATTATTTTTGTACTACACTTTTCTCAGAGAGAAGATTCCTTCAGTCTTGGGCAAGACTAAATGGAGGACTATGAGTTTCAACTCACCACACAGCTTCCTCTATGGTTGAACCCCCCAAAAAAAATCATAAAAGGAAATCTCTTTAGCCATAGTAAAAGAGTAGAGTTAGTGGAAAGTCAGGCAAAAAAGTTTGTCATAGAAAATGGAGCTCAGCAATCAACCGATTTTTTTATATAGAGACCAAAGGAAAAGAATAATTGGGAAATGTTGTGCAGACTCAGTTTAATGAAAATCCATAAATGCTGCACTGATAATTAACTGAAATAATAATTTTATATGTTTTATGATACAATTATGAACATTATAATAATATGGTGTGATATATAATCCAATGATAGCTATTTAAAATGATATTTGAAGATGCACTGAATGATCAATGCATACTATACAAATTTCACGTAATATTATGTAGTTTCAAATATCACTTTGATTGATGATCAAAGCCATTTTCTCAATCAATGAATCACCAAACATTTATTAAACACCTATTTTATACCAAGAAAAAAAATCAATAAGTATGTGCCAGCTATTGTGTTACGCACCAATCATAAAGACAAAAGTCAAACAGTTCCTGGACTCAAGGTGGATAAACTCTTTTGGGCAAAGCAATGCATACATGTATAAATACTTACAAAATTTTAAAAAACAAAAAATAAATACACGATAAATTTGAAGGATTGAAGTTCCCGTTAACAGTACAGACTAGAATAGCCCTAATATTAAAGAGGCTTCTTGATTTGAGCGTTGAGGGGAGCTAGGGTTTCAAAGAGGATGAGAAGAAGAGAGTGAATTATAAGCATGCAAGACATTATGTGCAAAGACTCTGAGATATGGCTTCAAATGTCATCTCTGAGGAATATAAAGAAAAACATATTGTTTGGCTAGTAAATAGTGTGAAGTCCAGGAATATGTGTGGGTCCTTTTAAAGGCCCCTGGGGGAGATGATTGATTTGTCTCAGAAAATTAACCTCCTCAAAATTGAAAATGAGCTTCTCCAGCTTCCCACAGAGTTGTTATAGCCAGAAACAGGCAGAGATAGTCTGGATGGGAAATGTGTTGGTTCCTGTGAATGTATAACCATCCTGAGGAATATTAAAATTAACTCAACCCTCAACATTAAAAACAAAACAAAACAAAACAAAATTAAAAAAAAAACTGTAGGTGATCTGGGGTGATCTTACTATAAGGCAGAATAATAAACCAAATCATCCCCAGTGGTCCTCTATCCCAACTCTAAGCAGCTAAAATCCTCTGAAGGAGGATTTATATAGCATCTACTCAAGCCCAGAGTCTTTTATGACTTAACATCCAAGAAAGTTTAACCTTTTTTCTATTCCATGGTTATTTTTACATCACAAGAATGGATCCTCAATAGGACTTTTTCCTATTTCTATTCCCTTTGGCGTTCCTCTTCTCACATTATACATTAGGTAATGGGTAAATTTGACATCACTGCCTAAGATTCAGAAATACCAAGTACTTTGTCCATGGATGCTCAGCTAATATAGACTTCAGAATTTGAATTTAGATCTTCCTCACTTGAAGCCCAGTACTTTTTCATCATTCTCATCTTTTTGTTTTTTGCAGTACAAATATTAAAAAGAAACTTCTATATTAGGATATATTGACTCCTCAAAGCCAAATCTGTTTTTGTTTTTGTTTTTGTTTTTCCCTAGAAAAGATTAAAATTAATCCCAGTTTACAGGATCAACCCCTTCATAAATTCTGGAATGAGTGTTGTCCTTAGGCAGAGAATGTAAATAGCATTAAGTCTTTTGTTCACTGATTCAATATTGAATCAGACTTGCTGCTTTTTTCTGAGCAGACCTAAGTGACTCAGTTTCTCATTTGCTGTCTCTTCCTTTGTTCAACAGACTTGTGCACTCTTGTTCTCTTTCTCTGTCTCTGTCTCTTGTTTCTTTCTCTCTCTCTCTCTCTTTTTCTCTTTCTCTCTTCCTCTGTTTCTCTCTTTGTCCTCTCTTCTCTCTGTCTCTTTCTGCCTCTCTCTGTCTCTGTCTGTTTCTCTCTGGCTCTCTGTCTCTGTCTCTGTCTGTCTGTCTGTCTCTCTCTGTCTTTTTGTCTGTCTGTCTTTCTCTGCATGTGTGTTCATGGTGGTGACAGATTATTATAAGGGATCTGCTTTGGGGATAAGAAGGCTAGGAAGCAGTATGTTGTAATAATTTAGGTATGAGATAAGGATGTTAATCAATCCATTAGCAGTGGGAATAAAACAAAGTGTGGATGTGAAAGGCATTGATTAAGAATTAACAGGCTATGACAACCCATCAAATCTGATAGTTTTAATGGAAAGAGACCAGGCAAAGTTTTTAATTTGTATGATTGTCAGCTGTTCATGACTAGAATTCAGTCCTCCCATTCCCCACCCAAAGAAGTGAACAAGTCAATATGTATTTCATGAAAGTCATGCCCACCATTCAATCTCATGAAAAAATAGTTAACTCTCAAACATGGAGATTGAGAGCCCTGGCAGGCAGGTACACAATAATTACTTGGCAAGCATAGCTAAGGCATCACCTTAGCTACTGTTTTTATTGATAGCAATTAGTTAATCCATTAAAAAATTAAAAGCAATTTCAGACTAACTTATCTGCTCTCAGACAGGAAGCTTGAACAGGTCCCTCTGACCCAGAGAATTTTTCCCTTATAATGTTAGGGGTTCTCATCTGTCACCCATCTGTTGTGTGAACTTCTGTGTCTTCCTTGAGATTTAGCAGAGATATCCAGTGTCATAATGTTTCCACATTAGCACAAGACACAGGACTATGGTACTCTGCAGATATCAGAAATTAATTGGGAAATTGTTGGAACTCATCAGATTATTAGCAGCTTTAGTGAGAACTCTAAGGATCCTTAAGTTTTTTCTAAACCTTGTCATTTTGTTCTCAAAGAAGACTAAAATGATATCACTGTTAGAGTCGAGTACAGTGAGTTACAGTCTCACAGTGGCTGATCAGACCAATATGAGCTCAAAATGTTCTGCCTTAGGTTGGGCACAAATAGTTCACATGAACATTTAGGGTAATTTCTCTGACTTTGCTCATCTCGAGTCCCATCTGAGCTAATTTAATTCTGTTTGCCTTTTCTGATGAGGGCACACCATCCTAAGCAATCCTGTGCCAGTCTCCTATGTCATGCAATCAGTTCTAAAGTTCCTAAGGGAAACCTTGAGAGTGTCCTTGCATTGTTTTTGTTTTTTTTTTTTTTTTTTTTTTCTAACCAACAAGTGAATATTTGCCTTGAGTGACTTCTCTACAAAATACTCTTTCTGGCAAGTGTATCTTTGGCATTTGAACATTGTGGCCAGCCCAGTGGAGTTGTACTCTCAGCAGTAGAGTTGGAATGTTTGGTAGTTTAGAGCAAGGACCTCCGTTTCTAGTATCTTATCTTGCCAGGTGATCCTCAGAAACTTCCTAAGACAATTCAAATAGAAGTGATTCTGTTTCCAGGCGTAGCACTGGTACACTGCCCAGGTTCACGGGGCATAAAACAATGAGCTCACACAATAGCCCTGTAGACCTTCAGTATGGAAGTCAGTCTAATACTTCTCTCCCACACTTTCCTTAGGAGCCTGCCAAACACTGAGCTAGTTCTGGCAATGTGTTTGTAAATCTAATTATCAGCATAGATATTATATGGAAAGTATACTGTCAAAATAAGTGATTTACCCACAGCTTTCAAAACTTCATCATTTGCTGTGACTGATGGCTCCGCATATATATGGATGGTGTGGTGCTGGCTGATGGAGCACCTGTGTTTTCTTGGTGCTAATTGTTAAGCCCAAATTAGCACAAGTAGCACAGAATAAATCCACACCTTTTGCATCTCAGTTTCAGAGTGCCTTGAGTGAACAATAATCTGCAAACAAAAAATAGCATGTACTGACAATCCTTCCACTATAGTTTTGACTTGTAGCTTTTTCAAGTTTAAGAAGTCACACAACATTTGCAGATCTGATTGCTTCTGATACTGTCTGTCATGAGTGCAGTATCAAAAGCTTTGATCAGATCTACAAATGTGTGAATTCTTAAGCTGGAATTTTTTTTCAATTTTATTATTTTAATCTTTTTTCAATTGGAAACTTTTTCAAAGTTTATTTGCCCAGAAAAGTTGATAAGTATTATATGTCCATTTCACAATTTATGCTTGATTGGATTCTGTACAATGAGCAGTGCTCTCTCACTTTCCCAGTCACAGAGGGACTTGTTCCCATTCTTTTCACCATGATGTTTTCAGCCATGTTGTCAAATGTCTTCAATGAGGACTAATATGGTATCATGGTCAGCTCTCCTAACCCAATTCGTAAGGGAGCAGAAGAAACTAAACAATAAAGTCATAGTAGGAATATATTATTTGAGAGCTTGTAGACAAAGTGACTTAGTGGGTAGAACTTTGGACCTAGAGTCAATAGAACTCATCTTCCCAAGTTCAAATTTAACACCAGAAACCTAGCGGCTATGTTATCTTGGGCAAGTCACTTCACCCTGTTTGTCTCAGTTTCCTCATCTGTAAAATGTAAAATAATGGCAAACTACTCCAGTATTTTTGCCAAGAAAAACGCAAATGAGGTCATAAAGAGTTGAACACAACTGAAAAAATGAATCAACAACAATATATATGGTTCAAAAACCTTAACTAAACCATGGTGATCATGGCTTTACACCCAAGGAACTTTGATAGCCAATATGAGATTAGTTGTATGATGGTCCTTTAGTTTACTGAAATTATGTCTTATGGTCTTACACTATTCCAGAGGCAATCACAGCCCCCCCCCCCCCAAGGCTGCCTACTGCCACCACATTCTACCATCTCCTGGGGAAATCATTCTTAAAGGACTGTCATATCCACACATACTCCCCCTTTCATCCTTTCAAAAAGTATTATGGCTGCTTCAAATATCATAATTTCCCCTAATGTGTGAGTGAGAGTACAACTAAGAAAAGGTCCAGATGTGAGGAACAAAACAAGGGTCCCATAGCACAATTAAGTTATACAAATCAATTACATAAATTCCATTCAGATGTGCTATAATATAGAAATTACTAATCTGAGTTCTATTAACTTTTTAAAAATGTATGTTAGCCTTTAATATAATTGGATTTCTATGTTATTCTATATACTTTAATTTATGCATTTATAAATATTATTCTAAGAAAAGATTTATAAACTTTACCATAAAGATTCTCTCTCTCCCTCCATCTCTCTCTGTCTCTCTTTCTGTCTTTTTCTCTTTGTCTTTCTGTCTGTCTGTCTCTATCACACACACACACACACACACACACACACACACACACACAGGGAATATTTCAACTATTCTTGTTCTGTCTTCAGTGCTGTTACATGCTTGTCAGATCAGACCAGCCTCTGTAAGACTCACAGTACAATGTGTAAGAGACTGAGGAAATAAAAGGAAAAAAAAATACTATGCTAAAATGATAGATATTCAGCTATGATGACCCAGATTTTCACTGCTCTCTAACCAGTCAATCCACAACCATTTATTAAACATTTTTTATGAGCTAAACACTGCACTTGTATACTGTGGACTGTGGTGGTCAGTCATTTTCCTACATTCCTTTGGGCATCTCATAGAGTTTAAACTGAAGCTCTGTGGTTTTCTGATGCCAGAACACACAGTATATTTGAGGCCATATTAATGAATAGTGATGATGAACCTTGCTAAATTGGCCTTAGAGATGCATACATATCTGATCTACGACAAATGAGTCCAATCACCCACCACTGGGAAAAATTGCCCAAAGCAGTGGACATCTATATGATAGTGATAACTCCCATATGAGTAAAAATGTGGGTTTAAATTGGAAGGAGAAAAGAAATGTTAACAGAAAAATTTCAAAAGTGATCTTATTAAAATAAGAGAGCCCAGATACCAAAAGCTAAGGTATGATAGCTAAGGCCAAAGGACTAGGTTCAAGTGGATATGTCACTGAATGAAATCAAGAAGTTCAGTAATTTTATAAAAGGGAACTCCAGATTATAGACAAGCCTGTCACAATAAATGAATTTTCAAACCCATTGCAGAGTAAATATTGGGCTATACCCCAGCTATATTTGTCTGGGCCAGAGTTGCTAGAATAAGCACATCATAGAATGAAGGCTGTCAGTAAAAACTGATTATCTCTTAACAACTATAACCCACAGAGTGTAACACAATTCTGACTGGACCACTTTACTGGAACAGTGATATAGGTTGACAGCTCAACCAGGGTGTGAGTGATATCCTGTGATTAGAAAATCAACTTTACAAAGCTTGTGGGAAGAGGGCCCTAAGGCTAGCTACAGGTCAAAAGATCAAATTAAGAGTTGAAAGAAAATAAAATGAAACTCTTCTGAAGTAAACACATGGCTTACTCTCTGAATTATATTTTCACCCTGAGTGATTAATATTTGGAAGTAGCACCAGAATAAGAAAACCTAGGTCCTCAGCTCTGTAGTAAATCAATCAATCAAATAATCAGCAATCCTTTTTTAACTTCTTACTATATTCTAGGCATTACCAAGCTATGTGACTATTAGCAAGTTCTTATCTTCTTCAGTTTTCAGTTTTTTGTTTTGTTTTGTTTTGTTTTGTTTTGTTTTATGGAAAAAAATCTCTTAGTACCTATTCAGCTCTGGTATTCCAGGCCTTTATCAGAAAAAGGGACACTCTATGATGATGGAACCAAGCACTATGTTGAGAATCAGGAGACCTAAATTTTAGGCCAGATTTTACCAATAGCTAGGTGGTGACTATAGACCCCATCTGCCAAATGAAGGAACTGGACTAGAGGGTCCAGCTCTGAAATATGGTGATTTTATAGTTTGAAACACTGAAGGTTGTGGCCAATTCTGAGCTTGAAGGTTACCTTATAAAGAAATAGAATTAGCCTGACACATTCTTGGGAATGTGTCAGGGAATATTAGGATTGTGAGCAAGACCTAATTTGAAATCCCTTACATATCCATGACCCAGTCTGTCCTTCAGAGCAATGGATAATATTACTGGTTGGTAGGTAAGACTAAAAATGACTCCCAAAGCCACAAGGAGTTCTTGTGGCAGGCAGTCTTTTAAAGGCCTATGTGCTCATCAAAAGGACAAATAGTCATTAAAACAGGAAATATTTAAAAGAGCTTTATTTTACATTGCCTTAAGTCTCATGTAGATAAAATGCTTATATAAATCTTCCAAGGAGAAGGGAACCAAAGGACCCACTGTGTTTATGTTTATGTATGTATGTATGTATATGTTTAAATATATCCATTTGGTGATAATACATATATGCACATACACAAGCATGCAAGCATGCACGCACATACATAAAGACAGACAGGTAGATAGATAGATAGATGGACAGAAAGATAGACAGAGAGATAGGTAGATATATGTTTTTTTTTTCTTGTTGCTATCCTCAATCTGATTACTCAGTTGATAGGTCTCAGATACCCTACATCTATGCTGAAAGAAATAAAATTCACTTTAGTTTTGATATTAATTTCTATTCCTTGTCCAAAATAGAAACACTGCCTCAAAAAAGGAACAATAGTAATCACATTAATGTTACTTTATGAAAAAAAGAGAATCAATATTATCATTACTCTTTTCAGTGTAGCTTCAGGTTATTAAAACTTAAAACTCCTCTAAAAATTATTGAGTATCCTGTATAATAGTAGCATTTAAGGTAGCTCATGTTTACCACAATACACATTCAAAAGGGGAAAATAGTATTCTTTAATCATTCATTTTCTACACCTCAAAAATGAAAGTTTGAATTTCAGTGTCATGTACTTTAAAAAAATATATACACTACACTCCCTGGGAAAGTCCCATAATCTACATGTATTATGAATCTTCAAAACAAAAGTTTTCTTCAATTAGGTATAGAAAAATAATGATTTAAAGATTTATGTTCTAATTCATCACTTCCTATGCATGTTGAATACTTGCCACATTATTCCAATAAGCAAAGGAATGAAATAGATATTTTGTAAAGAAATGACTCCAAATGAGAAAATTACGGGTGCTTAAAAGACCAAAGTCCAGGCTAAGCCCTCCTTTATGTTTTCTTTATTTACTCTTTAAGGAGCTATATCTTTTAGTTAATAGGGTAGCAGTGCATATGCTCTTTGTAAATCAATTAAATCAACAACATTGAGTTTCTATAATGTGCCAGGTGTGCCGAACTTTGAAGATACAGACAAAAGTGAAATAGTTCTTGTCTTCAGATTACCTTCTAATTGGAGAGGGTGGGAAAATTGTGTGTGTGTGTGTGTGTGTGTGTGTGTGTGTGTGTGTGTGTGTAAGTACATAAAATGAATGCAAGAGAGTTTTGAATACATGCCCATTGAGAGCATGAGGGCCAGAAAAGGGTTGATGTAAAAGATGGTCCTTGAGGTGAGTAATAAAGTAAATCAAGGAAAAAAAACTTGTCTTGAAAGTGTTTTTAGAGGCAAAGTGAGAGAAAATTCCTGCTATTGGGTTCAGACAGGCACAAGAAAACTAGGTAATATCTTTTTCGTCACTTCTTGAACATAGGATGTCATTGGAAATACACGTCCTACTAATATGCTCCATGCAACTCAATGCCTTTTGAATCGAAAATAATTTTGATTCTTTGGAAATAATGGTGCTTCAAGACACAATATTAATGGGAAAATATTGCTTTTAGAAAGAGAATCGGTTTGTATCAAGGAACAACTTAAAATTATGTTGATATTAGAAACACTGTGAACTTAAATTGGTCACAAACACTTTTAGTTGATATATATTCAACAACAATGCCCTAGCTGAACAATGTTCAACTTGTGTCTCTCAGGTTCTTGCCTAACATTTTCTGTTAAATGTCATTTTAAATCTAGCTTATGTCGCAAGCAATCTATCATTGTATTACTTAATATCCTACTATATGAATATACCAATATTTCCTTTCTTAATAATCATGTTCCTAGCATTTTTATTAGCAAAATTGTCATCATTTTACTTGTTTTTATCACTAGTAGCAGCAGCAGCAGCAGCACTATTACCTTTCTTGGGTTTAAACTTAATAGTAGTAGTAAATGAATGTGAGTTGATATTTATATGGTATTTTGTGATTTACAAAACTCATTCTAACAAAAAAAAAATGAAATAATTCCTTCCCTTATTTTAAAATTAGAAAAATGAGGATTAAAGTAAGTGACTGATTTTTCCCAAGGGCTCATAAACTAGTTAGCAACAGATCTAGGGCTTAAAAGTAGGTTTTATGTTTTCATTATTATTTTTCTTCTATATGCAAATTAATATTGCTACAAAATATGCATCAAAATATTTATTCATTGACATCATCTTTAGTTTTTTGATGTTAACTACTATCATGTTAAGGATTCATAGCAAGTTGACCTAAAAAAGAACAATATATGGATTGTAAATTTTCTTCTTGAATTTTTGGTATTTTAAAAAATATATTCCCAAAATTTTATCTTAAACTTAATCAATTTAGTGCTCAGATCCATGGGCATATTACAATGTAAACAAGGTGGTTTGGAAGAGGGGCATTTGTAAATTATTCCAACTATAATCTGGGACTCTGACAGTTTTTCTGTTATGTTGACAGACTAGGGATAATCAATTCATACAAGAAGCATTACATTTATTTATTTATTTTTTTTTTTGGTAAATAACATTTTCCCCAATTATAGATGAATAGAGTTTTACATATTAAGTTTATAAGATTTTGATTTCCAAACTTTTTCTTCCTCCTCTCATAATCCCTCCCCAAGAAAGTAAGCACTCATATATACATGAACAATCATGTAAACATAGTTCTACATTAGGCATGCTGTGAAAGAAGAAACAAAAGGAAAAAGCCACCAAAACCCAACCAAACATAAAGGTGAAACAGTATACTTTGATCTGCATTCAGACTTCATAATTCGTTCTCAGAATGTAGAGAGCATTGGATTACATATGATCATTACACAATGTTGCTGTTATTATATACAGTGTTATTATATACCCTGGTTCTGCTCATTTTACTTAGTGTCCATTCATTTAAGTCTTTCTAGGTTTGTTTTGTTTGTTTTTCAGAAATCCATCTGTTCATCATTTCTTCTACCACAGTAATATTTGAATATATATATATATATATATATGTATATGTATATACATATATATTTGAATACATTTTATATATTCATACCTATATATTTGAATGAATAATATATATTTGAATATATAATGACTTACCAGTAGTGTTAGGATTACTAGGTGAGAACTCAGGTTGTCTGGATAGTGACAAGGTGAGAATTCAGGTTGGACAATTACAAGGTGAGAACTCAGGTTGACTTGATAGAAGGAGCAAGCTCATTGGCTGAAGTGGTTCTTCTTGATCCGGCAGCTTCTGGAGACGACAGCTCGCTACAAGTAGTATTTCATTAACATACCACAACTTTTCCAATAACTGATAGGCATTCTTACAAATCCAAAATTTTTGTCACCACAAAAGAACTGCTAAAAGTATTTTTGTACACATGGGTCCTTTTCCATTTTTTTATGATCTCTTTGGGATATAAACCTAGTAGTAGTATTGCTGGATAAAAAGGTATGTGAACAGTTGAATGTCCTTTGGGCATAGTTCCAAATCATTTCCCAGAATGATTAGATCATTTCACAACTACTGACAATGCATCAGTGTGCCAACTTTCCTATATCTCTTCTTTTCTTTTTTAAGAGTGAAAATACTATGTTGTGAACCATACTCAGTTCCCTCAGTCTTCTTTCTGGGTGTAGATAGCTTTTTTTTTTTTTTTTTTTTTTTTTTTTTTTGTTTTTTTAATCATAAGATCATTAGAACTAGTCTGAATCTTCTCTTGTTGAAGAAAGCCACGTCCATCAGAACTGATCATCATTTAATTTTGTTGTTGCCATGTATAATGATCTCCTGGTTTTGCTCATTTCACTCAGCTTCAGTTCATGTAAATCTCTCTAGGTCTCTCTGAAATCATCCCATTGGTCATTTCTTACAGAACAATAATATTCCATAACAATAATACTCCATAACATTCATATACCACAATTTATTCAGCTATTCTCCAACTGATGGGCATTTTCCAGTTTCTTGCCACTACAAAGAGGGCTGCCACAAACATTTTTGCACATGTGAGTTCCTTTCTCTTCTTTAAGATCTCTTTGGGATATAATCCCAGTAGAAATTTTGCTGGATTAATTTTATCAGCTTGATAACTTTTTGAGCATAGTTAAAATTGCTCTCCAGAATGGCTTGGATCCTTTCACAATTTCACCAACAAGTTATTATTGTCCCATTTTTCCCACATCCTCTACAATGTTTGTCATTATTTTTTCCTATCGTCATAGATAATCTGACAGGTGTGTAGTAGTATCTCAAAGTTGTCTTAATTTGCATGTCTCTGATCAACAGTGATTTAGAACACATTTTTATATGACTAGAAATAGTTTCAATTTCTTCATTCCTACATCTTTTCCAACATTTATCATTTGCTTTTTCTGTCATATCAGTTAAACTGATAGGTATGAGGTGGTGCCTCAGAGTTGTTTTAATATTCATTCTCTAATCTATGATAATTAAGAACATTTTTTCTCATGACTATAGAAAATTCTAATTTATTCATGTGAATACTTGTTCATATCTTTTGACCATTTATTAAATGGTGAATTCTATCTTTACAAATTCAACTCAGTTCTCTATCTATTCGGGAAGTAAGACATTTAACAGAGACACTTTGCTATATAAGTTGTTTCCCATCTTTCTGTTTTCCTTTTAATCTCAACTGTAAAACCTTTTAAATTTAATGCAATTAAGATAATCCATTTTTGCATTCTATAATGTTCTCTTTCTCTTCTTTTGTCATCAATTCTTTCCATTTCCATAAATCTGGCATAAACTAGTCTTTGTTCTCCTAATTTGCATATGTAATTACATGTTTTCTCTCAATCATGTACCCATTTTGACCTTATTGTGGTATAGGATATGAGATACTGGTCTATACCTAGTTTCTACCATATAATTTTAGTTTTCCCAGCAGTTATCGTCACATAGTAAGTTCTTATCCTAGAAGCTGGTTTCTTTTGGTTTATCAAGCAATAGATTATTATAGTTATTTAGTGTTGTATTTTGTGTACCACATCTATTCCAATCATCAACCACTATTTCTTAGCGAGTATCAAGTAGTTTTGATGCTTGTTGATATTTAATATAATTTTAGATCAGGTATAACTAGGCTTCTTTCCTTTGCATTTTTTTTAATTAATTCCCTTGATATTTTTCACTTTTTGTTCTTCCAGATGAATTTTGCTATTTTTTAGGTTTATACATCTTTTTGGTAGTTTGATATGGCACTGAATAAGTAAATTAATTTAAGTAAAAATATATTTCATTATATTGTCTTAGTCTACCCATGAGAAATTTATATTTTTTTCAGTTGTTTAGAAATGACTTACTTGAGTGTCATGTTTTGTAATTGTGTTCACAAAGTTCCTGCATGTATCTTAGCAAGCAAATTTTCAAATATTTTATATCTTTCATAGTTATTTTAAATGGGATTTGTCTTTTAATCTCTTGCTCTTGGGCTTTGTTAATAAATGCAGAATTTCCAATAATTTATTTGGGTTTATTTAATATGATGTGACTTTTATTAAAGTTGATAATTATTTCAACTAGTTTTTTTTTTAATAGATTCTCTAGGATTTTCTAAGTATAACATCATATTATTTGTAAAGAGTGACAATTTTGCTTCCTTGTTTCTTCTGCTAATCCCTTTATTTTTCTACTCTTATTGCTAAAGTTAACATTTTTTAGTACAATATTGAACTATAGTGGTGATATTGGTATCTTTGTTACCCCAATTTTACTGAGAAGGCATATAACATCCTCATTAGAGATATTGCTGTCTGATAGTTTAAGATATACAATATAAATCATTTTAAGGAAAACTTCATTTATTCCTATGCTTTCTAAGTTTTTTTTTTTTTTTTTTTAATAGGAATGGATTTTTATTTATTTATTTTATTTTTTGGAAAAGTTTTTTCTGCATCTATTGAGATCATACAATTTCGGTTAGTTTTGTTATTGATATGGTTGATTATGCTCATAATTTTCCTAACATTGAACCAATTTTAAAATCCTGCTATAAACCCTCTCTGGTCTTAGTATATTATCCAGAAAATAAATTGTTGTAATCTATTTCTTTTTTATTATTATTATTTTAATAGACCAGATATATGCATGGGTAATTTTACAACATTGACAATTGCCAAATCTTTTGTTCTTTTTTTTTCCCCTCCTTCCCCACTCCCAGATGGCAGGTTGACCAATACATGTTAAATATGTCAAAGTATAAATTAAATACAATATATGAATACATGTCCAAACAGTTGTTTTGCTTTACAAAAAGAATCAGACTTTGAAATAGTGTACAATTAGCCTGTGAAGAAAATCCAAAATGCAGGTGGACAAAATTAGAGGGATTGGGAATTCTATGTAATGATTCTTAGTCATCTCCCAGAGTTCTTTTGCTGGGTGTAGCTGGGAGTTCCATTCATTACTGCTCTGTTAGAACTGATTTGTTTCATCTCATTGTTGAAAATGGCCATGTCCATCAGAATTGATCATTGTTGTTGAAGTATACAACGATCTCCTGGTCCTGCTCATTTCACTCAGCATCACTTCATGTAAGTCTCTCCAGCCTTTCTGAAATCATCCAGCTAGCCATTTCTTACAGAACAATAATATTCCATAATATTCATATACCACAGTTTATTCAGCCAATCTCCAATTGATGAGCATCCACTTAGTTTCCAGTTTCTGGCCACCACAAAGAGGGCTGCCACAAAAATTCTTGTTCATACAGGTCCCTTTCCTTTCTTTAAGATCTCTTTGGGATATAAGCCCAATAGTAACACTGCTGGGTCAAAGGGTATGCACAGTTTGATAACTTTTTGAGCATAGTTCCAAATTGCTCTCCAGAATGGCTGGATGTATTCACAATTCCACCAACAATGTATCGGTGTCCCTGTTTTCCAACATCCCCTCCAACATTCTGCATTATCTTTCCCTGTCATTCTAGTAATCTCTTTCTTAATATTTTATTTTAAAATTTTGTGTCAATATTAATTCAAGAAATTGACTAATAATTTTCTTCTCTATTCTGGGTTTTACTAGTTTAGATATCAGCACAATATTTGAGTCACAAAAAAAGATTTTAGTAGCACCCTTTCTCTGCCTAGTTTTCCAAATAGTTTATATAATATTAAAATTAATTATTATTTAAATATTTACTCTAATCCAGTTGTAAACGCATTTGACTTGGGAGATTTTTTTCTTAGGTTGTACATGGATAGCTTTTTCAATTTATTTTTTTCTAAAATGGGATAAAGTATTTCATTTCCTCTTCTGTTAATCCAGGTGATTTATATTTTTGTAAATGTCCATCTATATTACTTGGATGGTTATATTTGTTGGCATACAAAAATGTTCATCTTAATTGTTTTAATTCTCTCTTCATTTATGCTGAATAAACCCTTTTCATTTTTGATACTATTAATTTGGCTAACTTCTTTCGTTTTTACTCAAATTAACCAAACATTTATTGTTATTGTTCTCTGGTAAAAAAAAAAAATAGAGAGAGGAAGCAAAATTAACTCATCTTCTATAGACTGTTATGTGCATGATGCTCTAATATCTTATGGTTAACTGGATTGCTGCCATTTTACTCCTTTTTTGGATGAAGCAAGTTACTATATCATTTTTCTTTTACAAAGTCACTAAAGGATACAAATAAAAAGTGTCCAAGAATGAATCATAGATTCTGAGGCATGAAAGAGACCTTATCCTTGAAACTTCTTATCTAATGCAAAAATAATAACAAAACCATACAACACATATAGAAAAAATTCCAATTATGATATACTCTCTGTTCCTATAAGGTATACCACCATACATAACTAGCATTATGTGAATCTTATTTTCATCAGATTTGGCTCAAATAGAAAATATCAGATGTATTTGGTTTCACAGAGAAACTGGTCTCACCTTATAGAAAAGTGGGAGGGGAAAAGGGAAAAGAAAGGGAAAGCCTAATAGAAAGGAAAACAAGTAGTAGGGGAAAGAGGTGCTCATGGGTAGGCTGAGTGAATATAATAAAAATAACAATACTATCTAAATTAACCTACTTATTTCGTGCCATGCAAATCAAATTTTTGATTGGAAATTTTACAGATCTAGAAAAAATACTAACAAATTTTATCTGGAAGAATAAAAAATAAAGAATTTCAAGGGAATTAATGAAAAAAAAAATTCAAATGTAGGTGGCCTAGCTGTGCCAGACCTAAAACTATATTATAAAGCAGCGGTCATCAAAACCATTTGGTACTAAGAAATAGAATAGTTGCTGTGTGGAATAGGTTAGGTTCACAAGACAAAATAGTCAATAACTATAGCAATCTAGTGGCTGACAAACCCAAAGACCCCAGTTTTTGTGATAAGAACTCACTATTTGACAAAAACTGCTGGGAAAATTGAAAAGTATTATTGCAGAAACTAGGCATTGACCCACACTTAATACCGTATACCAAGATAAGGATGAAATGGGTTCGTGATTTAGACATAAAGAGTGATATTATAGGCAAATTGGAAGATCATAGGATAGTGGAGATCTCTCTCAGATCTGTGGAGAAAGAAAGAATTTGTGTCCAAAGAATCATTGAACTCATAATTGAACACTAATAAATAAATTTGATTATATTAAGCTAAAAAAAGTTTTTGTACAAATAAAAGTAATACAGACAAGAATAGAAGGAAAGTGATAAATTGGGAAAACATTTTTACATTTAAAGATTCTGATAAAGGGCTTATTTCTAAAATATATAGTGAATTGACTCAAATTTATAAAAATTCAAGCTATTCTCCAATTGATAAATGGTCAAAGGAAATGAACAATTTTCAGATAAAGAAATTAAACCATTTCTAGTCATATGAAAACATACTTTAAATCACTATTGATCAGAGACATGCAAATTAAGAGAACTCTGAGATGAGATAATACTACACACCTCATGTTATATCAGGTAAAGATAATGAGAATGTTGTAGGGATTGTGGGAAAACTGTTAACACTAATACATTGTTAGTGAAATTGTGCACTGATCCAACCATTCTGGAGAGCAACTTGGAATTATGCTCAAAAAGTTAAAAAAACAAAACAAACCAAACAAACAAAAAAAACCAACCGTGTATACCCTTTGACCCAGCAGTGTTTCTACTGAGCTTATATCACAAAGAGATCTTAAAGGAGGGAAAGGGACACATATGTGCAAAAATGTTTGGGGCAGCCCTTTTTGTAGTGGCAAGAAACTGGAAATTGAATGGATGCCCATCAATTGGAGAATGGCTGAATAAGTTGTAGTGTATGAATGTTATGGAATATTATTTTTCTGTAAGAAAAAAACAAACAGGATGTTTTCAGAAAGGCCTGGAGAGACTTACATGAAGTGATGCTGATGGAAATGAGTAGAACAAGGAGATCATTATACATGGCAACAACAATATTGTACAATGATCAATTCTGATGAATTTGACTTTTTCCAACAATGAGATAATTATTACCAGTTTCAGTTATCTAGTGATGAAGAAAGCTATCTACAGCCAGAGAGAGGATTGTGGGAACTGAATATGGATCATAACATAACATTGTCACTCTTTTTGTTGTCATTTGCTTTTTATTTTCTTATATGTTGTTCTTTCTTTTTTGATCTCATATTTCTTGTGCAGCAAAATAATTGTACAAATATGTTTATGTATATTGGATTTAACATATATTTTAACATTTATAACATATATTGAATTACTTTCCATCTAGGGATGGGTGTGTGGCGGGAGGAGTGAAAAATTTGGAATACAAGTCTATGCAAGGATCAATGTTGAAAAATTATCTTTGCATATGTTTTGAAAATAAAAAGCTTTAATAAAAATATATTAACCTAAGTTTAAAAAAGAATATCTCATAATTATCCTCTTCCAGTAGTTATCTTCTCATTAGGTAACCCATTTCTAAAAGATATTGATATTTCTATAGCTTCGTAATTTTAACAGTATTTATTTAGCACCTATTATGTACCAAGTACTATACTAGTCACTGAAGATACAAAGATAAAAGTGAACCAGTTTCTACCCTGAGGAAGTTTGTACACTAACGTGAAAAGTAGTAAGTGCATATAAAGCCACATATGACTTGTACTAAACTACTTTATGTATATAAATAGATTATATATGTGGTAGATATATAGACATACATATATGTTTATAGTTGTGTTTTATATATTTTAAAAATTGTATTTATTTTATTCTGAACTTACAAAATAAAACATTTCCATTTCCATTTCCATGACATCACAGAAGAAAGCTACTCACACATAAAGCTGCAAACAAACTTATACAGTTTATTATTCTTTTTAAATGTATGATAAAATTATTAATTTAAAAATAATATAATACTGAATATTGTGGTCTAGTCTTGTCTGTCTCTATCTGTATCTTTGTGACTATCAGTTTCTTCTGTTGCATCTACATCAGTTTCTTTCTGTCTCTTTATCTGTCTTTTTGCCCATCTCTAATTCTGCTTCTTCTCTTTTCTGTCTCCACATCTTTTTGTCTGTTTGTCTCTATCTCTGTTTCTCTTTTTCTTGGTTTCTGTGTTTTTTTGGTCTGTCTTTTACTCCCACCCTCCCTGTTTGTCTCTGTCTTCATTATTGAAGTTTTCTCTATCTATTGTGATGCTAGGATTTCAGAGGTTTCTGTGGTTTAAACTAGAAGAGTGACTTAAGAATGGTTGCAGGAATGATGGAGGAAAGGGAGACAGGCAAATAAAAAACAAAACAACAACAAAACAAAACAAAAATTAAAAAAAATTGGACTAGAAAGAGAAGACTCATGTGGGAGATGTGTACCATAGTGGTAGCACATGGTGGGAAGAGAATACCCCTCTCTCTGACATTGAAATTGAGATTCTTAAAGAGCCATTTGTATTCACCTGTAGGAAAACAGGCAGAGAAGAGAAGGATGAGAGAAAGATGTTAAGTTAATGCACCCCATATTGGGAGCAGTGGACTGCTTAGTAGGAGCAGAGTTTTCATGCTAACATTGATCTTTTTTTTTCTGCAATAAAGATCCCACAACCCTTTCAGCATTTATCATATTTCTCTTTTTTTCATCTTTTATCTAGTAGATGTAAGGTAAAACTTCAAAATTACTTTAATTTTATTTCTCTAATTATTAGTGATTTGGGATATCTGTATATGGCTATTGATAACTTGATTTTTTTATGCTTTGGCTACTGAATATATTAGGAAGCTGTTTCCAAAAACACAATATATATATTAAACATAATCTATTATTTATTTAATGTAGCTAAGATTTACCTCTTGATATATCCTATGACAAAAGTAAGATCTTAAAGTGGGAAGAACTTTTAGTGTTAAAACACATCACTGTAACCTACAAAACACCCATCATGTTTCTCAAGGCATGACTTGTGTGACAAAAATTCTATATCAGAAGTTGGCCATTTTTAATAAACCAATAAATAATAAATCAATTAATTATAAAACCCTCAAAATATCCCTGTGAACTCAACAAATAAATATCATTAAAATTGGCTTATTATTGCAGACAGAACTATTGCCCACAATCCTTCAGACATAAACTTAATACACAAAAATGTAACAAGTACATTTTAATGAATAATCTTTTATTTATTTTTATTAAATCAGAACAAATAATCTTTATCTTCAAGTAATGCTGAATAAAAATATTTTGAAATATAAAGAACTAGCAGATGTTTTAGCTTAAGACTTTATCCAGACATTCAGACAGACCATTTCAACATCTGCTTGCTGCCCCTCACCTCTATGGTCTGTCCCAGAACAAAACTTCCTCAGTAATCTACCCCAATATGCATAGTATCCCCCATTAGATACAATTTTTTAAGGCAAAGTCCTATCTCTGGGTTTGTTATTGTTTTTGGAATTTTTTTCTTTTTGTTTTTGTTTTTTGTTTTGAGTGCTCATCTCAGTGCTTGGCATATATACACTTAACTGAGGTGGTATCTCAAAAAGTATAATCAAGTTCTCAAGATGTTTGAGTCTTATCTAAAGTTTTGTCATCAATACATTTCCAGCTGGCAATTTAAGGAGCTTATAGGCTCATTAATATATCTTGCTATAAATCTATGCTCCTTAAACTCAAATAAAAGTACCTGAATTTAGCAGAAGTGCAGGATAATGAATGTAGGCATATACAATCTGTCTCCTATCTTTCTTTCCTATATTTGAATATATCCATGGATTCATGGCCAATGTTAAGTACCATAGTTAGGGATATTGTCATTTTATGCAACTCTTGATCACGTCCTCCCATAATCTATAAAAGGTGCAACCAACCTAGCATTTTTAAAGTCATCCTTCTTGATAAAAATATTAATATAAAAAGATGTATTTTGTGATACTGGGAAAGTTGATTGAACTGTTTTTTTTTTTGTTTTTTTTTTTTTTGTTTTTTGTTTTTTTTTTACATTGCCATAAATATATTGCCACAAGACTTGTATCCATAAAAAGATGATGCCCCTGTTAAGGAGGTCAAGAATATAATCTTAATTATAATATATATAGAAAGTAAGAAGGCCATCTGCTCCTAATTAAGATATATAGCAAGTCCCAATATTGCATATGAATATCTTCTCTGGCTCTTAAGTGTGTCTTGGTTGCCTCCTGTTGCTGGGAAGAGATTTCCTGTGTGAGAAATTTATTATGTCCTAAGCTTCATTTGATATAGGCTTATATATATCTGAGTGATGGAAACTGAAGTATCATTTCAATTTCAATCATATGAGAGGAAGCACAGGAAGAGGGGAAATAAGAATTTAATAAGCATTTTATATGTACTAAGCATTGGCACATATTAACAGATGTCACATAATAGTTTATGCTTAGCTTATATAAATATTTTCCTTTACAAATATGTATCTTTACAAATTTTATCTCATTTGAACTTTACAACAACCCTATGAAGTCCATGCAATTATAATCTGCATTTTACAGTTGAGGAAACTGGAGGCAGAAGTTAAATGACTGACCAAGAGTCACAAAACTACTATCTGAAGCTATATTAGGCCTTAAGTCTTCCTGGTCCCGAATGTAGAAACTCTATACACTGTGTCATCTAGCTGCTTCTCATCCCAAGTACCACTATTCAATGAAAGTAAATCTTCTGATCTCCTAAAATCATGGCCAGGAGATAGCTCAAAGAGGGAAACAACAGTTTACCTCACAGTCACAAAAAAGTAAAGATTGTAACTTGATTTCTTTGATTTCTAATTAAGCCCTCTTACTACTTTCTCTCACTGCTTCACTCCTTTTTTCCAAAACTATTCCTTTTATATGTTCCCAAATCTGATTCCATCTTCTCTTTGTGTGTAATGGATTATAAAATCGATCACTGAATTCAATAACTGATTACAAAATGTTCTACTAGATAATTGTCACTCAATGCTTTACAAAGCATCACTCCACCAAAACTGTTTATAGTGTGACAAGTCTTTTGTTTAAGTTTATTATAATGGGAGTTGACCAAACTAAGACAGATGCCCATTTTGATATATACACCCAACCTATTGATTATGGAAAAATATTTTATTACATGCAACATTATATAATTCATATTATCCCAAAATTCTCCCTAAGACTGTGCATTATCTATACCAGACATTCCAGGAAGATAAAGAGAAAAAAGTAGGATTTTGATTAGATGGAACTACTATGTGTTGGGCTTTTAAATTATCTGCAGAGTTTGTAGGGGAGAATTTAAGACACATATAGATTATATCATCATTGCCCAATATTTGAAAACATTTTCCCAAATATAAGCTTAGCCACAGTCTGCAAGTTTCCCAGGAAAAGGAAACATAAAGATAAACTCATTCCATTAGGACATAAGTTCCTCGAGTACAGGGACTAATTTTATTGTTTATTCTTGTACATTTGGTCCCTAGTAGAATAACAGGCTCAGTGCTTATTTTCCTTGTATTCTCAGTGGTTTTTGACACTGTGGCTCATTCTAATCTCTTCTCCTTGCTACTTTCTTGTTGTTAAGTTTTCTGGACACCACTATGTTCTGGTTTTCCTAGTACCTATTTGATCACACTTTCTTTGTCTTTTCTATGGGATCCTAATCTAAATTATGCCCTTTAATTTAATTAGATATGTTTCGTAGGATTTTTGTCTTGGATCCTACCCCCATATCTCTCTCTGTCTCTCCTCCCTTTTCTTTATCTCTCTTTCTCTTCCTCCTTTTTCTCTCTGTCCCTGTCCCTTTGTTTCTGCTTCTCTCTCTTCCATTCTCTCTGTTTTTCTCTGTCTTTGCCTCTGTTTGTCTCATTGTCTCTCTTTGTTTCTCCGTGTCTCTGTCTCTGTGTGTCTTTCTCCTCATACTACTTCTCTTGGTAATATCATGAACTCTAATAGATTTAGTTATCACCTGTGCTGTTTATTCTCAGATCTTCCTTCTTGCCCTAACCTGTCAGCTGAACTCCAGTCTTGCAGTTCTAATTCAAACATTGAAACTGGATGTCCAGTAAACAACTTAAACTCAAGATGTCTAAAATTCATTTTTCCCTTCTAGATTCTCTTAACCCCTATAGCTTCCCTCTTACTGCTCTTGCTATGTCCAGAATGGTACAGTAATACAGCTGAGTAAAGAAAATCTCAGAGAATTACCTTGCAAAGCATTGATTCAAAACAATAATTCTCATCTTTCCTATCATCTCCCACCAGAATACAGAAATTCAGGTCTCTCCCATCTAGCACATGTAGAGTAATATAGGATTGCAATATACTGCAATGAAAATGTTCTGTTTTGGAACAAGCCTTTCCAGTAAACCTGCCTTTGTGATTAATCACCACCACAGACATCAGTACTAAAATAGCGTCACTCAGTCAATTGTACTTAGATTCTCTACTCATCCATCTGCTGACTAGAAATGCGTGCATATTTTTCACTTATGACAAATGATCAGTCACTGAAAAGAGTAAAGACTTAGCTAACCTTCCTGAGACAAATACCTGCTCTACAGATGAAATGCAAGAAGGGATTGTGTGGGATGTTAGCCAAGGAAACAGACCCTTGTTCCTTTTCCCCATCTCTTGAATGAAAAGTAGAAAAAACCACAGAGTATTTTATCCATCATTCAGTGTCAATTGCAGCATGGAATGTCATCAACAGGTTATAAAAGAGGTGAAAATAACTTCAGAATTAACACATATTTCATCATTCTGAGATTGCAGAACTGAACTGAAGGAATTTAACATATACTAGTAAAGTATAATATGGGCCTACAGCCAAAATAGGGCAGCTTTGTGAATAAGATATTGAGATGGAGTAGGGTACCTTAGATCTTAATGATTCTGAATGTAAGAACTGGTTTTTAAATGAATATTCAATTTATTCAATTAGCACCTCACAAAGAAATCGTTCTTATTGGATAGACCAGAAGATATCTCTTGGTGCTTTATATCTTACTGTTCTCAAACACATATTAGCCCAAAATACATCTTTTTATTTGTTTTGGGAGCCAGAAACTGACACTCTTTTATGACAGCTTACAATTTGTATAGCTAGTGGCTAATGTTCTGTAAGGTACAGTTTTTCTTGTTCTTGTAAAAGCTTTATCTGGCTTGTCTCTTGGTTCTTTCTCAAAATAGCATCACACTCTTCATTTTGCCAAGATCTTCATCTTTTCTGAGATCTAAAAAGAGAGAAGCAAGGGAAAAACATTTAAAATGAATTCCTTTAAACCATATTTGAGAGATTTTATTTTTAAGAAACCTGGAGAAATACAATATTCAAATAACTTCTTCCACACTTCCCCACTATCATAAATAAACTGCAGGAAGCCAAGAATTGTTTTTATGTTAATGCTTTCTGTTTTCCTTTGTGTTTTATTTTTCATTTCTAAGAAACACTATTGCCTTTCAAGTAAAACACACCAAAGGTAGGAAAAATGTCAACAAAGGATAGTTCCAAGTAAATAAAAGAAGTTTCCTACAGATCTCCTGCTATGAAAGACACTCCTTACGTGCCTTGTGAATGAGGATAGTTTTCTGGTCCACATGAAAGAAATGTGCTAGCCTAGGAGCCATTGAGGTCTTTTGAAGTTCATTTGAAGACAACCTAAGGGTACTAGTGAGTCATGCATGAGACATGAGTTAGCAGCTTGCTCATGTCAGTCAAAACAGCTCATGCAATCTTTGGTTTCAGTAACAGAAGTACAGTGTTAGAGATTGGAACCCAAAAGCCCTGGTACTCTCTGATCTGGTCACACTTCAACTGTCATACCCATTTTGAAAGTGACATTGCTAAGCTGGAACATTTCACAGGAGTGCAATGAGACTGGAAGCTATGCCATAGGAAAAATAGCTAAAGGGATAAGACTATTTAGTTCAGAAAGAGTTTAAGAAATATGATACTTCATCAAATAGTCATCAAATATTTAAAGAATAGGTTTTCTAAAATAGAAGATGGATTAAACTGTTTTCTTAATATCCTAGTCATGTCACTCAATCTCCATTTTGAATGTTATTAGAAAAATAATTAAACAAAAACATCCAATATAGAGATTATATCTAACAACAAATACATATTTTGGTTTAACAGTCCATTCTCTCTTGCCCTTTCCTCCACGTAAGGCCATAAAATGATTCACTTTTTCTTTTCGAGGAGTATCATTGCTTTCTAATTGCTTAGTGTTCCACTTACTTTTAGTGATTTTTTTTTTTTGTTTTTGCAGTTGTATATATTATCTTTTTAGTTCTGCCCATCTTCCTCTGCATAAATACATATTTCTCCAGTTAATCTGAATTCTTACAGTTGTAATTTCTTCCTGTATAACATAGCATTGCATTCATATATTATAGAGATTTTTTAGTCATTTCCTAATCAATAAATATTCACTTTTTATTCATACCCTTTTTATTGATTAAGAACCTGAAGTTTTATGAGAAATTAAGTAAATGCACAGCTAGCAAACTACCTGAGATATAAATTGAATTCTCATCTCCTGACTCTGAATTTAACAATCTATACTTTATGTGACACTACTTCTCAAATTGCTCAAAACAGTGATTTTTTTAATGAAGTTTTCAAATTTTAATAGTCATGCAAAAGCCTATTCTTTATTTAAAACATCAAATACAATTTGAAGAAAATAGAAAAATAAAAACAAGTATAACTTGGGTTAACTAATTTAATCCTATAACATATGAGTGATTAATCTGATAATTCATTATTTCAAGTATATTAAGATTATGGACTGTTTTGTTTTGTTTTGTTTTGTTTTGTTTTCCTGAGGCAATTGGGATTAAGTGATTTGCCCAAGGTCACACAGTTAGAAAGTGTTAAGTGTCTGAGGTCACATTTGAACTCAGGTCCTCCTGATATGGCTGATGAAGATTGTGTATTAAAGTAAGCTAACATTTAAAATGATTAAATGTTATAAAATCAATATATTTTAAGAAATAGAATTTCTTATTTTTTGTCTTTGAGGGTACCTTTTTATGAACTGATGAATTTTAAAATTTTGCTTGACCACCTGCTAGAGAAATTAAAATATATTTCAATTTAAAACAAAATAACAGATCCCTATACTCCTAAATTAACCTGAGGTAGGAGAGCCAGTATGGAATAATGAGTATAAAACTAACCTCACATTCAGATCTGGGTTCAAGGCCTGTATCTGCCACCTGCTGTTTGTGTGAACTTAAAAAAAATCAATCTAGCAAATTTCAAGTGGTAGAAGAGTTTGTATCATCAAAGGGAGTTTATTGATTGGGAATTATTTCCTATAGAAATAAAGTCACAGGTATAGTTCTAAAAGAGAGGTTGCCTGTCTGAATGGGAAAAGCACTAACTTTATAGTGAGAAGAACTAGGTTTGGTGCCATTTGAAACATGGGGAGGTAGTTCAGTCAGTTACTGACTCCAACTCTACTACTATTAGGTACTGTACCATCACTGCCTTAAAATTTAAAAGCACTGTATGAATATCAATTATTAGGATCAGGATTAATATGTTCCTGCAATCAGGAACAAATTAAGGTGAGCTGGTGGTTAGGATCTTTGTTCTGAACTGGATACAAGGAATCCTTGGCATTTTATGGAATTTCAGACAAGTGTAAAGTCTATAATACCTCAGTTATTTTTCAGGAGACTCATAGAGTGATTTCACATTTTTCACCTGAAATGTAACAAAGATTGAATACCACAAAACTGAGTATTGTAAATTGAAGCTCAAACACAATCTAGTAAGTCAAGTTAAGATTTGCAGGGTTGGAGAAAGAATAAGAAGTATGAAAAGTAGCATAAAAATAAAGAACTTGGTGTCCAATGTTATTTTATTTTGTTAAGTATCTTCCACCTCAATTTTCATGATTCAATATGGAATCTATATCTCTACTAAGTGAGGGTGGTATTGGAGTTTGAGATGCTGATCACATTAGAACACCAGCTGGTACCCATTTCTCAATACTTTTGCCTACATTATCCCCACGACCGACAATCTGAATTCTGTTGCTGGCATCCGTACAGCACTGAATTTCATAATGATCTGCCAGGCCATTGTGGTGGGCACCTGCAGCTTTGAAGAAGTTGTCATTTAGAATCATCATAGAGACAGACAATGGGTAGCAAAGGAATGCAGTGAATTGGGATACAAAGGGTCTGTGAAAGTAGGAAGAAAAAATGAGTGGGCAATCAAGAGAAAGACAAAAAGGATTTGATGTGCCCTAAATATTTTGGAGAAACAAAAGATCCCTTATGGCTATAACCTTCCAGGGATGAGAGAGAGTACATATTAAGTACTTTGTAAACTTTAAGTCTCTCTGTAAACTGCTATATTCTCTCTTGACTTTTTGCATGGTTAGAAAGCAAAGCTTAGAAGAGGCTTGTTAATATGTAAGTGGAAGACATAAGAAGATGAGATCCCAAGGGTTATGATTGGGTCACTATGCTGATGCTACTCAGAATGCAGTAAGGACCTAAGTATAATTCAGCATATATATATACAAGGGTTTCCTTGCAAATGTATAATAACTGATCAGAGTAAGGGAGTTGGTGGAGGATACTGTATGTCCAATACCCATTTAGATTTAGCCTTTGTTAGTATTTCTTCCCAACACTTTTAAAAATCTAGACAACTAATCAATCAAACCCTGAATTGTAGTTTGCTAATTTCTAATGTATAAATGTTCCCAATGAAAATTTAACAACCAGATCATTTTTGTTTTGTTTTGTTTTGTTTTGTTTGCTGATGCAATTGGGGTTAAATGCCTTGTCCAATGTCACACAGCCAGGAAGTCTTAAGTGTCTGAGGTCAGATTTGAACTCAGGTTCTCCTGACTTCAGGGCTCATGTTCTATCCACTGCATCACCTAGCTGCCCCCAACCAGCTCTTAAAAGCTGATACAAATAAGCTCTAGTGCAGCTTTGAGCACATATTAGTCATCATCTCAATTAGGGATTGGTCTCTTGAGTGACATTTTAGTTAAATGTATTCCTGTAGGCATGGGTGAATTTTGGGATATTGCTCTCTTCCCATCTCTTTTCCCTTAATTAGATTTTTTTTTTCCTGTATACAACTTACTCATAATACATTTGTCACTTTCTCTATCCCTATATACTAAGTAAGATAGAGAAAGCTACAGGTTAAGGATTAGAATTTCATATTCTCTCATAGGACTTCCCATGCCCTCTCAATCTTTGCTATTTCAATACTTATGAAAATAGAAAAATAGTCAAATTGGGCCATATGTTTTTTTTTTTCCTTTCAAATATTTGTCTTTTACTAAAGCCACTATGGGGATGCAAAAGGGCCACACTAAAAATTAGCTCTATAACTGTATCTTGATTTTCACACTGTACTAGGAAATCCAGAAGTTGAAAACAATTAGTAATGGTATAATCTGAAGCAAATATCAAGGAACAGCGTGACATAATGGAAAGAGTGACAGCTTTGGAGTCAAAGGATCTGTGTTCAGTTCTTAACTTTACTAATTACTTCTGTTATGTGGAGCAAGTCACAAATCCGCTCTAAGCCCCAGTTTCTTCATCTCTAACATGAAGAATTTAAATTAAGATGACTCCAGGATCCCCTTGAGATTTAGTTCTGTATAATAAGATCTCTATAATATCTCTAGGAAAAGAGAGCCAGATAGCTCTTTATGATATCTGGCTTGTTTACACTAGATAATTGACACCTTAATATGAACTTTAGTATGAGCATTACCTTCAAATAGTTGAAAAGTTGGCAAAGGAGAAGATAGTGATTAGCCTTCCTTGGTCCAAGAGGACAAAACTAGGACTACTGGATGGAAGTTAAAGTAAAGGGATAGTATAGCTTTTGTTTCAATGTAAGGAAGAACTTCATAACAAAAATAGTATAGGCTGCCTCTAGGAAAGCTTGAAGATCTCATTAAAGGTCATATAGGTTCTTGTCAGTATTGTATGCAAATGAGATCTAGCTTGTGGGCACTGGTTATTTCAGATGGACTCTGAGCTTTCTATGAATCTGAAATTCTATGATTTGAATGAATACTCCATTGTTGCAGATGTAAAAGTCGAAGTATGCAAATCAATTGATAGATGTGCTATGTTTAGGATTTTTGCTTCAAACAAGAGTTAGATAACTTCTCAAGAGCCTTCTCTAAAATTTGATAATTTCTATCATAGTCATACTCACATAGAATCTTCATCTATAAATATTTTACTATCCTAAGATATCCTGATACATGGAGAATACTTCATTTCTACAGCTCAAAAGATACCCAATTCTATATTAAGGAATTTTGTTGCTGATGTTGTTCATTCTTTCTTTTCTTTTTTTTTTATTAAGAAGCTCAAGGACACCACAGGTTAATGCCATGATTTGTGTGTAAATGTGATGTGAGTCAGAATTACACTAAGTCATCATCTTCACTTTTCCTAACTACCAAAGTCCAATGGTAGGACAAACGTGAGAATCACTAGTGATGGCCCAACAAGTAGTAGATGATCTTTCTATTTTCACTATCTGACCAAGTTTTCAACACTCCACAGCCACCCATTCTGGCAGGGGGAGTTTTCACATGCTTATGGTAGATACTCCTCTAAGTAAGTCACTAATGTGTCTGAAGCCCATTGGTTCCCCTCAGTCCATTTGCCAAGTTGGTTTTACTAGGTTCTGGCTGCTGTACTCTCTATAGCTTGAAATTGTAGGTGAGATCATACCTATGTCTTAACCTCACCATTGCTACATAATATTTTGATATCACAATAATTACCTATCCAACGATGATGGTAGAGATTGCGTGAATCATATTATAGAACAATTATCAAACTAAATAAGATAAAGTTGTATAATATACAGCTATTGTGACAGAATTGCCAAACTGGAAAAACTCTAGGGAATCTAGATCAATTTCAGGCTGAGATTAATATATCATTCTAGCATTTATTGACTGTGCTATTCTGTGCTCTGAGCTCCTCAATTTCCTTAACTATAAAATCAATATTAATAATAGCACCTTGTTTATCAGATTGTTTTAAGGATCAAAGAAGTTAATATTTGCAAACGCACTTAGCAAACCATCTAACACATAGTAGGCTTTGAATAAATGTTAACATCCTCTTTTCTCTCTAATTTTGCTCTAAATTCACTCTAAAAATTTTGGCTTAAAAACTACGTGAACATGTAAAAACTCTTGTAGGTCATGTGAAACTGGAAGATTTTTTTGAATAAAGAACCTATAAGATGAGAACATGTGAGTCATTCCAGAAGAGACAAGCCAGTGAAATGAGAGAATCATTGCAAAGGGCTAACTACCAACAAAAGATTTCGTGTTCATTTGTTTGTTTATGTGATTGGTTTAGGTGAAGTCTTTTGGTTGATCAATAATGTTATGTTAATTTTATTTTACTTATTGATACAAAAGACTGTGAAGATTTCTGAAGTCTGCAACAAAAATTGTTTACTTTCTAGTAGAGGGGGTGCCTTTGTTAATTAAATTATGTATCTTTGAAATATTGAATTAGAATTACCAGTACTAGACTAAGAAATCCAGAAGCTGAAAACATTCAATAATGATATAATCTGAAGCAAGTATCAAAGGACAATATCTTTCAGTGAGATGAGTGACAACTTTGAAGTCAAAGGATCTGAGTTTAGTTCCTGGGTCTCCTACTCACTACTTATTCTATGAGGGGCAAGTCATGTATCCTCTCTAAACCCCAGTTTCTTTATCTGTAAAAAGAAGAACTTTAAGAATAGGGGATTGTGGGAACTGAGTATGGTTCACAGCACAGCATTTTCACTCTTTTTGGTTTTTGCTTGCATTTAATTTTTTCTCATTTTTTTCTTGTTTGCTTTGATTTTCCTTGTGCAGCCAGATAATTTTATAAATATGTATGCATTGGATTTAACATATATTCCTACCATGTTTAACATATATTGGACTACTTGCCATCTAGAGGAGGGGATGGGGGAAGAGGGAGAATTTGGAACACAAAGTTTTCAAGGATTAATATCAAAAAATTATCCAAGCAGATGTTTTGAAAAAAAGGTTAAGTGTAGGTTGTACAATAGATAAGATGAAAGTCCTGGAGTCAGGGAGAATCATCTTCCTGAGTTCAAATCTGGTCCAAGATATTTGGTGACCCTGTGTAAGTCCTTTAACCCTGTTTGCCTCAGTTTTTCATCTATAAAATGAGGTAGAGAAGGAAATGACAAACCACTATGGTATTTGCCAAGAAAGCACCAAATGAGGTAATGAAGAATCAAATGTAATTGAAAATAACTAAACAACAAATCCTCAGTGTGCTTGTCCTAGTAAGGCTAGGCCATATCAAAATAAGGCATATAATTCCTGCCCCTGATTTTTTTTTTTTTTTGTCTTAGGAAATCTTATTTTATTGAGCAGATAATCATTTGCAATTTACATATTAATGCAGTCAGGATAGAAATTAACTATTAGCTATGAGGGGAAAAATGAATTTGCTTACAAACCAGAAACAAAAGAAAAAGGGTAGCTTTGCTCATTAGAGTAAATAATTCCCCCATTTTATTTCTGCCGAGGTCATTGGGATTAAGAGACTTGTCCAGTGACATAGTTAGGTAGTAAGCTAGTATTTTAAGTGTCTGAGGCTAGATTTAAACTCAGGTTCTCTGATTTCAGGGCTAATGCTCTATCCACTGCACCATTTAGCTGCTTCCTACCCATGATATCCTTAACATGCAAGATATATATGAAAATACTATATATATATATATATATATATATATATATATATATATATATATATATATTATATTATAATGTCAAACAGCTGAACAAATTATATGATCTCTAAGGTCTCGTTGGGAGTTTATAAAAATTACATATTTTGTTTAGGAGATTAATTAAACAGAGGAAGTATGACACTGATCATATAGTCTCTAGGACTTTGTGGGAAATGATAGAATGTATTGAAACAGAATGTGCTAAGAGCTAAGACAGAGGAGAAAATCAGCATGGTATTAAATAAACAGAATAGACTGTATATTCCAGGGAGTAGTCCAAGCATAATTTATAAACATAGGGCAGAGCCAGATCATGGGAAGCTTTGAACATCAGTGAGAGAGATGTTTTACATGAACCTAGAAGTCCATAAGGAATCATCATTGTTTCTTGAGCAGCTCAAAACAATACAGTGGAAGAGAAGTTTCAGAGCAAAGAGACCTTATTTAAGAAAAAGGGACTTTAGTTAATCATAGTGCTTGAAAAAGTATATAAGGTTGCTAAATTTCACAGTACTAAATGGAAACACGCACAAATATGTACATAAATAAACAATCTAAACATTATGTATGTTTTATATATATTACATATATTTATATATACATTTATGCATACTGGATCTAGATATATAGTATTAATATATGCATATGTATACATAGATTATTATAAGCATATATATAGGCTTTTATATGTTATTGTGTTAATAGTATGTATTTATGTGATAAACAATGCTTATATGTATATTTATAATATACATGAGTGTATTCTAAGTCTTAGAATAATTCTAAGATTTAAGAGTTTATATATGCACTGAATACATATATATGTATAGGTATATACATATGTAGATATGCTTGTATATATATGTGAATATGGACATGTGTGCTTGTGCATATGCATATATGTACATGTGTATGTGTATACATATATGCTTTCTTCTTCCTAGAAAGGATCCTGAACTCTAGAAATAAACAGAACTACTATCAATATAAAGATCTCTTATAACTACAGCTATCAAGAAATATATGAGCCCCAAGTTGAGCATGAAATTATGCAGTTTGATAATTGTCTTAATTAAATATCCCTTCTTAATTGGAAAGACATTCAGTGCTCTTGGATAGGCCGAGCGAATATAATAAAGATGACAATACTCCCCAAACTAATCTATTTATTTAGTGCTATACCAATCAGACTCCCAAGAAACTATTTCAATGACCTAGAAAAAATAACAACAAAATTCATATGGAAGAATAAAAGGTCGAGAATTGCAAGGGAACTAATGAAAAAAAACTCAGAGGAAGGTGGTCTAAGTGTACCTGATCTAAAGCTATATTATATAGCAGCAGTCACCAAAACCATTTGGTATTGGCTAAGAAATAGACCGGTAGATCAGTGGAACAGATTAGATACAAAGGACAAAAAAGGGTACATCTATAGCAATCTAATCTTTGACAAACCCAAAGATTCCAACATTAGGGATAAAAATTCATTATTCGGAAAAAACTGTTGGGAAAACTGGAAATTAGTATGGCAGAAATTAGATATGGATCCACACTGAACACCATATACCAAGATAAGATCAAAATGGATCCATGATTTAGGCATAAAGAGGGAGATAATAAATAGATTAGAGGAACAGAGGATAATCTACCTCTCAGACTTGTGGAGGAGGAAGGAATTTATGACCAGAGGAGAACTAGAGATCATTATTGATCACAAAATAGAAGATTTTGATTACATCAAACTAAAAAGTTTCTGTACAAAAAATACTAATGCAAACAAGATTAGAAGGGAAGTAACAAATTGGGAAAATATTTTTAAAAACAAAGGTTCTGACAAAGGCCTCATTTCCAAAATATATGGAGAACTGACCATAATTTATAAGAAACCGAACCATTCTCCAATTGATAAATGGTCAAAGGATATGAACAGACAATTCTCAGAGGGAGAAATTGAAACTATATCCACTCACATGAAAGAGTGTTCCAAATCACTACTGATCAGAGAAATGCAAATTAAGACCACTCTGAGATACCACTACACACCTGTCAGATTGGCTAAGATGACAGGAACAAATAATGATAAATGTTGTAGGGGATGTGGGGAAATTGGGACACTAATACATTGCTGGTGGAGTTGCGAAAGAATCCAGCCATTCTGGAGAGCAATCTGGAATTATGCCCAAAAAGTTATCAAACTGTGCATACCCTTTGACCCAGCAGCGCTACTACTGGGATTATATCCCAAAGAAATACTAAAGAGCGGAGAGAATCATATATGTGCCAAAATGTTTGTGGCAGCTCTTTTTGTTGTAGCTAGAAACTGGAAGATGAATGGATGTCCATCAATTGGAGAATGGCTGGGTAAATTGTGGTATATGAAGGTTATGGAATATTATTGCTCTGTAAGAAATGACCAGCAGGAGGAATACAGAGAGGCCTGGAGAGACTTAAATCAACTGATGCTGAGTGAAATGAGCAGAACCAGAAGATCACTGTACACTTCAACAACAATACTGTATGAGGATGTATTCTGATGGAAGTGGAAATCTTCAACATGAAGAAGATCCAACTCACTTCCAGTTGATCAATGATGGACAGAGGTAGCTACACCCAGAGAAGAAACACTGGGAAGTGAATGTAAATTGTTAGCACTAATATCTGTCTGCCCAGGTTGCATGTACCTTCGGATTCTAATGTTTATTGTGCAACAAGAAAATGGTATTCACACACATGTATTGTACCTAGACTATATTGTAACACATGTAAAATGTATGGGATTGCCTGTCATCGGGGGGAGGGAGGGGGGGTAATTTGGAAAAATGAATACAAAAAAAAAAAATCCCTTCTTATTAATTACCAGTTACTTATTTTAACCCAAATACAAAATTATTTTATTGTGTGAACAACTAGTCTTTATACCTGTGAATTTTCCATTTTCAGTGTATTGAATAGGAAAAACATTTATCTAGGAATTAAATCCATGTAAGTCTTAAATAAATAAATAAATATATATATATATATATATATATATATATATATATATATATATATATATGTATATATATATATGTGTGTGTGTGTGTATATATATATGTATATATGTATATATATGTGTGTATATATATATATATATATATATATATATATAGTATTTGAAATTATTGTAGTAATATGCTCTGAGCTAAACCAAAAAAGTGTTCATTCTCATCATTTTTATGTAAAGGAATATTATATATGTTTTTGTTACTTTTTAATTAAAATAAAACTATATGTTTTCTACTCCTTTAAGGTCTGATTTTTTTCTATAAATATAATTCATGAAAATGTGCTTTTGGTATATTCCAAACAAAATGTTTACAGTTTTTTTTCTTATTACATGGTACTATATATAACTCTGTATATACAGAGACAATCTATGAAATACCAAATAGGAGCAGGAAGAAAAAACCTACTGTCCCCATTCTTCCAAGGCCCAGAACTGAAAAGTTTTTGTTTTGTTTTGCTTTTTTTTTTTTTTTAATCCTAAATGTATTCCAGGGAGAAAAATAATTTCAAAAGCTTCAAAAATAAGAAGATAGTTGCCAATCCTTGTAGCATAAGTGATCTATTTCATATACTGTTTTAATATTTTTCTTCATTGAAATTTACTCCCAAGTCTCAATGCAGCACTGATATGATCTTTGGCTCTTAAAAACTCTGCTATACTCAGTGTACTGCAAATTCTGGAAAGTTCCCATAAGCTGCAAAACCTAGTGAAATAATATCAGTCCTTTAAGGATCATCAGGAAAATCTAGATAGATATATTACACAGAAGATGGTCATCACCGGGCAATGCATTCATTTTATCATACAATTTACAAGCAGATCTACTAATCTGTGAAGGGTTATAATCTATGGTGAGAGTACCCTCCACATTAGAAAACCATGAAAAAAGCAGAAAAGCATGGCAAAGGAAGCAGGGCCATGAAAAAAATATACACAATGAGTACACAAATATAAATGGAAGGAATTAGAAAAAAAAATCAAAAGTTAGCAAAATTATTAGGAACCAGTATAACTGCAACAAATGAATATGAGAAAAAAAAACATTCATCCCTTTTTTTGCATGTGAATGGTCTACCAATAAGTTTTCCTTTTTTTTTTTTTTCTTTTCCTTTGTTTTTTTTTTTTTTTTTTTTTTTTTTTTTTTTTTTTTTTTTTTTTTGTCTTAAATATTATTTACTAATTTACTTGACTCTCTGGGAACTGAAAGAGGAAGGATAGGAAAAAAATTCTTAGTGTAAACAAAATATACAGATAACTTTTTTTAAGGGCATGAATTATTACCAAAGAGAAAAGAGTAACAGAGAATATATCAGAAACTACTAACCCATATGTCTACTTTCTCATCTCTATAAAATATGAACATGCATCAAAGTTATGCTTCATAAAAACATAAGAAGGGAAAAGGCAAGTTTTCACACTCAATTTTCTGTAATAGATCATGTGTTCACAGCAACACAACTGACAAAGGTGTAGATAAAGTAAGATATTGCTGCATCCATTTTTTCTTGTAAAATTGTGACCTGATAGAAGAAAATTCAATCTTAAAGCTTCTTTGGAAAATTGTATTTTCATTGATGTAGATTAAAATCCTATAATATAAAAATTCAAGATGTTTTTGATGGATCTAATCTCAGAAATAATTTATCCTGAAGTAAACTATCATCAGAATATGTAGAAAATAAGAAGAAATCATTCTACCACATATGTTTGAACAAATCATGGAAGATACCCAGCACTAACTTAAAGCAGAAAAAGAATCAAAATATTTAGATATTAGATTTAATGTTAGAGTAATGGAACATTTCTTCAAAAGACTTTTATATCTAGGTCCCTCACCTATTTGAAGCTTGCCTTGGTTTAAGTTGAGAGGTGTTGGTGTATCTCTGATATGACATACACACACACATACTACACATACATATATATGCACATATATATATATATATATATATGTATATATATATATATATATATATATAGGTATCAAATTTATACTGTGTGTGTGTATTGCTATACAATTTTTGGAACGGATATCTATTTTTATTAAAGCTTTTATTTTCTTTAGTTTTCAAAACATATGCATGGAAAATTCTTTAACACTAGCCCTTGCAAAACCTTCTGTTCTAATTTACCCCCTTTTCCCACACCATCCCCCAAATGGCAAGTAGTCCAAAATATGTTAAATATGGTAGAAATATGTTAAATCCAACATGTGCACAGATATTTAAACAATTACCGTGCTGCATAAAAAAGACAAATCAAATAGTAAAAATAATAATAATAATAATAATAATAATAATAATAATAATAATAATAATAATAATAACAATAGCAGCAAAATAAAATGTAAGCAATTAGCAACAAAAAGAGTGAAAATGCTATATTATGGTCCACACTCAGTTCCCACAGTGTTCTCTCTGGGGCAGATGATTCTCTTTATCACTGAAAAATTGGAACTTGTTTGAATCATTTTATTGTTGAAGAGAGCCACCTCCATTAGAATTGATCATTATATAATTTTTCTGTTATCATGTACAATGATCTTCTGGTCCTGCTCATTTCACTCAGCATCAATTCATGTAAGTCTCTCCAAGCCTCTCTGAAATCATCCTGCTGATCAATTCTTATAGAACAATAATACTCCATAACATTCATATACCATAATTTATTCAGCCATTCTCCAGCTGATGGGCATCAATTCAATTTCCAGTTTCTAACCACTAGAATCAACAATTCTATATATTTTGACAAAACCCATCAGCAAGAGATAGAAAGAAAAATTCCATTTACAATAACTGTAGACAAAATAAAATATTTGGGGGTCTACTTGGGGGAGGTAAGTCTCCAAATTCAATAATCAAATGAAGAAAATTACACAACACTTCTCACACAAATAGAGTCAAGTCTAAATAATTGGAAATATATCAATTGCCCCTGGGTAGACCTAGTTAATGTAATTAAAATTGATAATTCTGCCTAGATTAGTCTATTAGTTCAGTGACATAACAATCTAATTTCAAAAAAAAATTTATAGAAGTAGGAAAAAGTAACAAAATTCATCTGGAAGAATAAAAGATGAAGATTTTCAAGATAATTAATGAAAAAAATACAGAGAATGATGGCTTAGCAGTACCAAACATAAAACTATATTATAAAGAAGCAGTCATCAAAGCCATATGGTACTGTCTAAGAAAGAGAGTTATGAATTGGTAGAATAGATATATATGACACAATAATCAAGGTCTATAGTTATTTAGTTTTTTTTTTTTTTAATATTACCCCTTGTATTCATTTTTCCAAATTATCCCCCCCTCCCTCTATTCCCTCCCCCCGACGACAGGCAATCCCATACATTTCACATGTGTTACAATATGGTCTAGGTACAATACATGTGTGTGAATATCATTTTCTTGTTGCACAATAAACATTAGAATCCGAAGGTACATGCAACCTGGGCAGACAGATATTAGTGCTAACAATTTACATTTACTTCCCAGTGTTTCTTCTCTGGGTGTAGCTACCTCTGTCCATCATTGATCAACTGGAAGTGAGTTGGTTTTTCTTTATGTTGAAGATTTCCACTTCCATCAGAATACATCCTCATACAGTATTGTTGTTGAAGTGTACAGTGATCTTCTGGTTCTGCTCATTTCACTCAGTATCAGTTGATTTAAGTCTCTCCAGGCCTCTCTGTATTCCTCCTGCTGGTCATTTCTTACAGAGCAATAATATTCCATAACCTTCATATACCACAATTTACCCAACCATTCTCCAACTGATGGACACCATTCATCTTCCAGTTTCTAGCTATAACAAAAAGAGCTGTCACAAACATTTTGGCACATATATGTCTCTCTCCGCTCTTTAATATTTCTTTGGGATATAATCCTAGTAGTAGCGCTGCTGGGTCAAAGGGTATGCACAGTTTGATAACTTTTTGGGCATAATTCCAGATTGCTCTCCAGAATGGCTGGATTCTTTCGCAACTCCACCAGCAATGTATTAGTGTCCCAGTTTCCCCACATCCCCTCCAACACTCATCATTATTTGTTCCTGTCATCTTAGCCAATCTGACAGGTGTGTAGTGGTATCTCAGAGTGGTCTTAATTTGCATTTCTCTGATCAGTAGTGATTTGGAACACTCTTTCATGTGAGTGGATATAGTTTCAATTTCTTCCTCTGAGAATTGTCTGTTCATATCCTTTGACCATTTATCAATTGAAGAATGGTTCGGTTTCTTATAAATTAGGGTCAGTTCTCTATATATTTTGGAAATGAGACCTTTGTCAGAACCTTTGTTTTTAAAAATATTTTCCCAATTTGTTACTTCCCTTCTAATCTTGTTTGCATTAGTATTATTTGTACAGAAACTTTTTAGTTTGATATAATCAAAATCTTCTATTTTGTGATCAATAATGATCTCTAGTTCTCCTCTGGTCATAAATTCCTTCCTCCTCCACAAGTCTGAGAGGTAGATTATCCTCTGTTCCTCTAATCTATTTATTATCTCCCTCTTTATGCCTAAATCATGGATCCATTTTGATCTTATCTTGGTATATGGTGTTCAGTGTGGATCCATATCTAATTTCTGCCATACTAATTTCCAGTTTTCCCAACAGTTTTTTCCGAATAATGACTTTTTATCCCTAATGTTGGTATCTTTGGGTTTGTTAAAGATTAGGTTGCTATATATGTACACTTTTTTGTCCTTTGTATCTAATCTGTTCCACTGACCTACCGGTCTATTTCTTAGCCAATACCAAATGGTTTTGGTGACTGCTGCT